>NC_081412.1:286762774-286780505 GCF_030272615.1 Cryptomeria japonica
GGACTTGCATCTTGAAACCTTGTTGTGCCTCCAAACATCGATTTTGATGTTCCAAAACTGGGGCTTTTGAGGCACAATTTCTAGAATAGGGTTCTAAAAGCACAATGTGCATCAAAATTGAATTTTGATGCTACTGGCTCTAGAATCGGGGCTTGCATCTTAAAACCTTCTTGTGCCAAAAAACACTGATTTTGATGCTCTGAAACTGGCGCTTTCGGGGCACAAGCTTCGAAATGAGGTTCTAAGAGCACGATGTCAGCCAGAATCAGATTTTGACGCTATTGACTCTAGAATTGGGACTTGCATCTTGAAACCTTGTTGTGCCTCCAAACATTGATTTTGATGATCCAAAACTAGGTCTTTCGAGGCACAGGCTCTGAAATTAGATTCTAAGATAATGATGTGCGTCAAAATGGAATTTTGACACTACAAGCTCCGGAAAAGGGACTTGCTTCCTGAAACCTTGTTGTGCCTCCAAAACCCTATTTCAATGTTTCAAAATTGGGGATTTCGAACACCTTGTGCCTCCGAACATTAATTTTGATGCTCTCAAATCGGGGCTTTCAAGGGACAAGCTCCGAAATAAGGTTCTAAGAGCACAGTGTGCTTCAAAATCTTATTTTGACACTACCGGCTCTCAAATCGGGACTTGCATCTTGAAACCTTGTTGTGCCTCCAAACGCCAATTTTGAAGTTCTGAAACCGGGGCGTTCGAGGTGCAAGCTTCGAAACAATGTTCTAAGAGAACGATGTGCATCAAAATTGAATTTTGATGCTAGCAGTATGGGAATCGGGACTTGCATCTTGAAATCTTATTGTGCCTCCAAACATTGATTTTCATGTTCCAAAATCAGGGCTTTCAAGGCACAAGCGCCAAACTGAGGTTCTAAGAGCATGATGTACATCAAAAATTGCGTTTTGACGCTACCGACTCTGGAATTGCGACTTGTGTCTCGAAACCTTGTTGTGCCTCCAAAAACTAGTTTTTATGCTCCAAAAGTGAGGCATTTGAGGCACAACCTCCGAAATGAGCTTCTAAGAACACCATGTTTGTCAAAATCATGTTTTGATGCTATCATCTTGAGAATCGGGACTTGTGTCTAGAAACCATGTTGTTCCTTTAAACATTGGTTTTGATGTTTTGAAACTGGAGCTTTCGAGCCACACGCTCCGAAACGATCTTCTAAGAGCACGACGTCCATCAAAATCATGTTTTGACACTACAGGCTCCGGAATAGGGACTTGCATCTTCAAAGATTATTGTGCCTCCAAACACCAATTTTGATGATTTGAAACCAAAGATTCTGAGGCATAAGCTCCAAAAATAGGTTCTAAGAGCACGATGTGCATCAAAATCAAATTTTGATGCTGTCGGCTCCAAAATCAGGACTTGCATCTTGAAACCTTGTTGTGCTTTCAAACGTCGATTTTGATTCTCCAAAATTGGGGCTTTTGAGGCACAATTTCTAAAACAAGGTTCTTAGAGCACAATGTGCATCAAAATTGAATTTTGATGCTATTGGCTCTATAATTGGGGCTTGCATCTTGAAACCTTGTAGTGCCAAAAAATACTGATTTTGTAGCTCCAAAACTAGGGATTTCGAGGCACAAGCTACGCAATGAGGTTCTAAGAGCACGATCTGCACCAAAATCAGATTTTGACGCTATTGACTCTAGAATCGGGACTTGCATCTTGAAATCTTGTTGTGCTTCCAAACATTGATTTTGATGCTCCAAAACTGGGTCTTTCGAGGCACAGGCTCCGAAATGAACTTCTAAGAGAATTAGGAAAAGGGACTTGCTTCTTGAAACCTTGTTGTGCCTCCAAACACTGATTTCGATTTTCAAAATCGGGGCTTTTGAGGCATAAGCTCCACAAACAAGGCTCTAAGAGCACCATGTGCATCAAAATGATGTTTTGACACTACCAGCTCCGAAATCGCGACTTGCGTCTTGCAACCTTGTGCCTCGAAACACCAATTTTGATGCTCTCAAACCGAGGCTTTCTGGGGACAAGCTCCAAAATAAGGTTCTAAGAGCACAATGTGCCTCAAAATCGTATTTTGACACTACCGGCTCTGGAATCGGGACTTGCGTCTTGAAACCTTCTTGTGCCTCCAAACACCAATTTTGATGTTTTGAAACCGGGGCATTCAAGGTGCAAGCTTCGAAACAAGGTTCTAAGAGAACGATGGGCATCAAAATCAAATTTTGATGCTACCAGTATGAGAATCGGGATTTGCATCTTGAAACCATGTTGTGCCTCCAAACAACGATTTCTATGTTCCAAAATCAAGGCTTCCAAGCCACAAGCTCATAAATGAGGTTCTAAGAGTACGATGTACATCAAAATTGCATTTTCATGCTACCGACTCTTGAATTGGGACTTGTGTCTTGAAACCTTTTTTTGCCTCCAAACACTAATTTTTATGCTCCAAAAACGAGGCTTTTGAGGCACAACCTCTGAAATGAGGTTATAAGAACACCATGTTTGTCAAAATCATGTTTTGACGCTATCAGCTTGAGAATCGGTACTTGTGTCTCGAAACCTTGTTGTGCCTTTAAACATTGATTTTGATGTTTTGAAACTGGAGCTTTCGAGTCACACGCTCCGAAACGAGGTTCTAAGAGCAAGATGTGCAGCAAAATCACATTTTGACACTACAGGCTCCGGAATAGGAACTTGCGTCTTGAAAGCTTGTTGTGCCTCCAAATATCGATTTTGATGCTCCAAAACTGGGGCTTTTGAAGCACAATTTCTAAAACAGGGTTCTAAGAGCACAATGTGCATCAAAATTGAATTTTGATGCTACTGGCTCTAAAATCGGGTCTTGCATCTTGAAACCTTGTTGTGCCTCAAAACAATGATTTTGATGCTCTAAAACCAGAGCTTTTGAGGCACAAGTTTTGAAATGAGATTCTAAGAGCATGTTGTGTGCCAAAATCAGATTTTGACGCTCTTGACACTTTAAACATTACAGGCTTCGGAATAGGGACTTGCATCTTGAAAGCTTGTTGTGCCTCCAGACACCAATTTTGAAGCTTGGAAACCAGAGATTTTGAGGCATAAGCTCTAAAACAAGGTTCTAAGAGCACGATGTGCGTCAAAATCAAATTTTGACGCTACCGGCTCTAGAATCAGGACTTGCATCTTGAAACCTATTTGTGCCTCCAAACGTTGATTTTGACACTCCAAAACTGGGTCTTTTGAGTTACAAGCTTCAAAATGAGCTTCTAAGAGAATGATGTGTGTCAAATTGGAATTTTGACGCTACAGCCTCCGGAATAGGGACTTGCTTCTTTAAACCTTTTTGTGCCTCCAAACACTGATTTTGATGTTAAAAAATCAGGGCTTTAAAGGCACAAGTTCCAAAATGAGGTTCTAAGAGCACGATGTACATTAAAATTGCATTTTGACGCTGCCGAGTTTGGAATTGGGACTTGTGTCTTGAAACCTTGTTGTGCCTCTAAACACTAATTTTTATGCTCCAAAAACGAGGATTTTGAGGCACAACCTCCGAAATGAGATTCTAAGAACACCATGTTTGTCAAAATCGTGTTTTGACGCTATCAGCTTGAGAATCAGGACTTGTGTCTTGAAGCCTTGTTGTTCCTTTAAACATTGATTTTGATGTCTTGAAACAGGAGCTTTCGAGCCACATGCTCCGAAACGAGGTTCTAAGAGCACGATGTGCATCAAAATCATGTTTTGATACTACAGGCTCTGGAATAGGGACTTGCTTCTTGTAAGTTTGTTGTGCCTCCAAAAACCAATTTTGATGCTTCGCAACTGAAGATTTTGAGGCATAAGCTCCAAAACAAGGTTCTAAGAGCACGATGTGCATCAAAATCAAATTTTGGCGCTACCGGCTCTAAAATCAGGACTTGCATCTTGAAAGTTTGTTGTGCCTCCAAACATCGATTTTGATGCTCCAAAACTGGGGCTTTCGAGGCACAATTTCTAAAACAGGGTTTTAAGAGCACAATGTGCATCAAAATTGAATTTTGATGCTACTGGCTCTAGAATCGGGGCTTGCATCTTGAAACCTTGTTGTGCCTCAAAACACTAATTTTGATGCTCTGAAACTGAGGCTTTCGAGGCACAAGCTTTGAAATGAGGTTCCAAGAGCACGATGTGCGCTAAAATCAGATTTTGATGCTATTGACACTAGAATCGAGACTTGAATCTTGAAACCTGGTTGTGCCTCCAAACATTAGTTTTGATGCTCCAAAACTACGTCTTTCGAGGCACAAGCTCCGAAATGATCTTCTAAGAGAATGATGTACGTTAAAATGGAATTTTGATGCTACAGGCTCCAGAATAGGGACTTGCTTCTTGAAAACTTGTTATGCCTCAAAACATTGATTTTGATGTTCCAAAATTAGGGCTTTCAAGGCACTAATTTTTATGCTCCAAAAATGAGGCTTTTGAAGTACAACCTCTGAAATGAGGTTCTAAGAACACCGTGTTTGTCAAAATTGTGTTTTGACGCTATCAACTTGAGAATAGGTACTTGTGTCTTGAAACCTTGTTGTGCCTTTTAACATTGATTTTGATGTTTTTGAAATGGGAGCTTTCGAGCCACATGCTCTCAAACGATGTTCTAAGAGCACGATGTGCATCAAAATCATGTTTTGACACTACAGGCTCTGGAATAGGGACTTGCATCTTGAAAGCTTCTTGTACCTCCAAACACCAATTTTGAGGCTTCGAAACTGAAGATTTTGAGGCATAAGCTCCAAAACAAGGTTCTAAGAACACGATGTGCGTCAAAATCAAATTTTGACGCTATCGGCTCCAGAATCAGGACTTGTGTTTTGAAACCTTGTTGTGCCTTTAAACATTGATTTTGATGTTTTGAAACTGGAGCTTTCAAGCCACACGCTCTGAAATGAGGTTTTAAGAGCATGATGTGCCTCAAAATAACGTTTTGACACTACAGGCTCTGAAATAGGGACTTGTGTCTTGAAAGCTTGTTCTGCCTCCAAACACCAATTTCGAAGCATCGAAACCAGAGATTTTGAGGCATAACCTCTAAAACAAGGTTCTAAGAGCACGATGTGCGTCAATATAAAATTTGGACGCTACTGGCTCCAGAATCAAGACTTGCATCTTGAAAGCTTGTTGTTCCTCCAAATATTGATTTTGATGCTCCAAAACTGGGCTTTTGAGGCACAATTTCTAAAACAGTTTTCTAAGAGCGCAATGTGCATCAAAATTGAATTTGGATGCTACTGGCTCTAGAATCGGGGCTTGCATCTTGAAACCTTGTTGTGCCTCGAAACATTGATTTTGATGCTCCAAAATTGGGTCTTTCGAGACAAAAGTTCTGAAATGAGCTTCTAAGAGAATGGTGTGCGTCAAAATGGAATTTTGATGCTCCAGAATAGGGACTTGCTTCTAGAAACGTTTTTATGCCTCCAAACAGTGATTGTTATGTCCAAAAATCAGGGCTTTCAAGGCACAAGCTCCGAAATGATGTTCAAAGAGCACGATGTACATCAAAATTGAATTTTGATGCTACTGACTCTGGAATTGGGACTTGTGTCTTGAAACCTTGTTGTGCCTCCAAACACTAATTTTTTTACTCCAAAAATGAGGCTTTTAAGGCACAACCTTCGAAATGAGGTTCTAAGAACATCATGTTTGTCAAAATCGTGTTTTGACACTATCAGCTTGAGAATCAAGACTTCTATCTTGAAACCTTGTTGTGCCTTTAAACATTGATTTTGATGTTTTGAAAATGGAGCTTTGGAGCCACACGCTCCGAAACGAGGTTCTAAGAGCATTATGTGCATCAAAATCACTTTTTGACACTACAGGCTCCAGAACATGGACTTGCCTATTGAAAGCTTCTTGTGCCTCCAAACAACAATTTTCATGCTTCGAAATCAAATATTCTGAGGCATAAGCTCCAAAACAAGGTTCTAAGAGCACGATGTGCATAAAAATCAAATTTTGATGCTACCGGCTCCAAAATCAAGACTTGCATCTTGAAACCTTGTTGTGCCTCCAAACATTGATTTTGATGCTCCAAAACTCTTGCTTTTGAGGCACAATTTCTAAAAGAGGGTTCTAAGAGAACAATGTAAATCAAAATTGAATTTTGATTCTACTGGCTCTAGAATCGGGGCTTGCATCTTGGAACCTTGTTGTGCCAAAAAACACTGATTTTGTTGCTCTGAAACTGGGGCTTTCGAGGCACAAGCTTCGAAATGAGGTTCGAAGAGCACGATGTGCACCAAAATCAGATTTTAACGCTATTGACTCTAAAATCGGGACTTGCATCTTGAAACCTTGTTGTGCCTCCCAACACTGATTTCGATGTTTCAAAATCGGGGCTTTCGAGGCACAAGCTCCGCAAGCGACGCTCTAAGAGCACCATGTGTGTCAAAATCACTTTTTTACGCTGTCGCCTCCAAAATGGTGACTTGCTTCTTGCAACCTTGTGCCTCCAAACACCAATTTTGATGCTCCCAAACCGGGGCTTTCGAGGGACAAGCTCCTAAATAAGGTTCTAAGAGCACAATTTCCTTCAAAATCGAATTTTGACACTACCGGTTCTGGAATTGGGACTTGCAACTTGAAACCTTATTGTGCCTCCAAACATCAATTTTGATGTTCTGAAACCAGGGTGTTCGAGGTGCAAGCTTTGAAACAAGGTTCTAAGAGAACGATGTGCATCAAAATCAAATTTTGATGCTACCAACACGAGAATCGGGACATGCATCTTGAAACCTTGTTGTGCATCCAAACAATGATTTTGATGTTCCAAAATTGGGTTTTTCAAGGCACAAGCTCCAAACGAGGTTCTAAGAGCACGATGTACATAAAAATTGCATTTTGCTGGAATTGGGACTTGTGTCTTGAAACCATGTTTCGCCTCCAAACAATAATTTTTATGCTCCAAAAATGAGGCTTTTGAGGCACAACCTCCGAAATGAGGTTCTAAGAACACCATGTTTGTCAAAATCGTGTTTTGACGCTATCAGCTTGAGATTCGAGACTTGACGCTATTGACACTAATTTTGATGTTCCAAAATCAAGGCTTTCAAGGCACAAGCTCCGAAATGAGGTTGTAATAGCATGATGTACATCAAAATTGTGCATTGATGCTACCGACTCTGGAATTGGGACTTGTTTCTTGAAACCTTGTTGTGCCTCCAAACACTAATTTTACGCTCAAAAAATGAGGCTTTTGATGCACAACCTCTTAAATGAGGTTTTAAGAACACCATGTTTGTCAAAATCGTGTTTTGACGCTATCATCTTGAGAATCGGGACTCGTGTCTTGAAACCTTGTGCCTCCAAACACTAATTTTTATGCTCCAAAAATTAGGTTTTTGAGGCACAACCTCCCAAATGAGGTTCTAAGAACACCATGTTTGTCAAAATCGTGTTTTAAGCTACCAGCTTGAGAATCAAGACTTATGTCTTGAAACCTTGTTTTGCCTTTAAACATTGATTTTGATGATTTGAAACTAGAACTTTCGAGCCATACGCTTTGAAACGAGGTTCTAAGAGCATGATGTGCAGCAAAATCACGTCTTGAGAATACAGGCTCCAGAATAGGGACTTGTGTCTTGAAATCTTGATGTGCCTCCAAACACCAATTTCGATGCTTCAAAACCGAAGATTTTGAGCCATAAGCTCCAAAACAAGGATCTAAGACCACGATTTGCGTCAAAATCAAATTTTGATGCTACCGGCTCCTGAATCATGACTTGCTTCTTGAAACCTTGTTGTGCCTCCAAACATAGATTTTGATGCTCCAAAACTAGGGCTTTTGAGGCACAATTTCTAAAACAGGGTTCTAAGAGCACAATGTGCACCAAAATTGAATTTTGATGCTCCTAGCTGTAGAATCGGGGCTTGCATCTTGAAACCTTGTTGGGCCTCAAAACATTGATTTTGACGCTCCAAAACTAGGTCTTTCGAGACACAAGCTCCGAAATGAGCTTCAAAATAGTGTGTGGCTCGAAAGCTCTAGTTTCAAAACATCAAAATCAATGTTTAAAGACACAAGTCTCGATTCTCAAGCTGATAGCGTCAAAACACTATTTTGACAAACATGGTGTTCTTAGAACCTCATTTCGGAGGTTGTGCCTCAAAAGCCTCATTTTTGGAGCATAAAAATTAGTGTTCAAAGGCACAAGTCCCTATTCCAGAGTCGGTAGCGTCAAAACGCAATTTTAATGTACATCGTGATCTTAGAACCTTATTTCAGAGCTTGTGCCTTGAAAGTCCTGATTTGGGAACATCAAAAACAGTGTTTGGAGGCACAACAAGGTTTCAAGATGCAAGCCCCGATTCTAGAGCCAATAGTATCAAAATTCAATTTTGATGCACATTGTGCCTCAAAAGCCCTAGTTTTGGAGCATCAAAATCGATGTTTGGAGGTACAACAAGGTTTCGAGATGCAAGTCCTGATTCTCGAGCTGGTAGGGTCACAATTTTGATGCACATCGTGCTCTTAGAATCGTGTTTCGGAGTGTGTGTCTCGAAAGCTCCAGTTTCAAAACATCAAAATCAATGTTTAAAGTCACAACAAGGTTTCTAGACACAAGTCCCGATTCTCAAGCTGATAGCTTCAAAACATGATTTTGACAAACATGGTGTTCTTAGAACCTCATTTCAGAGGTTGTGCCTCAAAATCATCATTTTTGGAGCTTAAAAATTAGTGTTTGGAGGCACAACAAGGTTTCAAGATGCAAGTCTCAATTCCAGAGTCGATAGCGTCAAAATACAATTTTGATGTACATCGTGCTCTTAGAACCTCATTTTAGAGCTTGTGCCTTAAAAGCAATGATTTTGGAACATCAAAATCAGTGTTTGGAGGCACAACAAGGTTTAAAGAAGCAAGTAGGAGCTTGTCCCTCGAAAGCCCTGGTTTGGGAGCATCTAAATTGGTGTTTGGACGCACAAGGTTGCAAGAAGCAAGTCACGATTTTAGAGCCGGCAGCGTAAAACGTGATTTTGATGCACATGGTGCTCTTAGAGCATCGTTTGCGGAGCTTGTGCCTCGAAATCCCTGATTTTGAATCATCGAAATTAGTGTTTGGAGGAACAACAAGGTTTCAAGATGAAGTCCCGATTCTAGAGTGGATAGCGTCAAAATCTGATTTTGGAGCACGTCGTGCTCTTAGAACCTCATTTCGAAGCTTGTGCCTCGAAAGCCCCGGTTTCAGAGCATCAAAATCAGTGTTTTTTGGCACAACAAGCTTTCAAGATGCAAGCCCCAATTCTAGAGCCAATAGCATCAAAATTAACTTTCGATTTACATTGTTCTGTTAGAACCCTGTTTTAGAAATTGTGCCTCAAAAGGCCCAGTTTTGGAGCATCAAAATCGATGTTTGAAGGCACAACAAGGTTTCAAGGTGCAAGTCCTGATTCTGGAGCCAAATTTTGATGCACACCGTGCTCTTAGAATATTATTTTGGAGCTTTATACGTCAAAATCTTCAGTTTCGAAGCATCAAAATTAGTGTTTGGAGGCACACAACAAGCTTTCAAGAAGCAAGTCCCTATTCCAGAGCCTGTAGTGTGAAAACATGATTTTGATGCACATCGTGCTCTTAGAACCTCATTTCGGAGCGTGTGGCTCGAAAGCTCTAGTTTCAAAACATCAAAATAAAGATTCCAAGACACAAGTCCCAATTCCAGAGTCGGTAGCACCAAAATGCAATTTTTATGTACACTGTGCTCTTAGAACCTCATTTCGGAGCTTGTGCCTTGAAAGCTCTGATTTTGGAACATAAAAATCAGTGTTTGGAGGCACAAAAAGGTTTCAAGAAGCAACTCCCTATTCCGAAGCGTCAAAAGTCAGTGTTTGTAGCGTAAAAATTCCATTTTGATGCACATCATTCTCTTAGAAGCTCATTTCGGAACTTGTGTCTCAAAAGACCCAGTTTTGGAGTGTCAAAATCAATGTTTCGAGGCACAACAAGGTTTCAAGATGCAAGCCCCGATTCTAGAGCGAGTTGCATCAAAATTTAATTTTGATGCACGTTGTGCTCTTAGAACCCTATTTTAGAACCTCATTTTGGAGCTTGTGCCTTGAAAGCCCTGATTTTGGAAACTAAAATCATTGTTTGGAGGCACAACAAGGTTTCAAGATGCAAGTCTTGGTTTTGGAGCTGGTAGCGTCAAAATTTGATTTTGACACACATCATTCTCTTAGAACCTTGTTTTGGAGCTTATCCCTCAAAATCTTCGGTTTTGAAACATAGAAATTAGTGTTTGGAGGCAGAACAAGCTTTCAAGACACAAGTCCCTATTTCGGAGCATAAAAATTATGGTGTTCTTAGAACCTGATTTTAGAGGTTGTGCCTCAAAAGCCTTGTTTTTGGAGCATAAAAATTAGTGTTTGGAGGCACAACAAATTTTCAAGGGACAAGTCCCAATTCCAGAGTCGGTAGCGTCAAAACGCAATTTTGATGTACATCGTGCTCTTAGAACCTCATTACGGAGCTTGTGCCTTGAAAGCCCTGAGTTTGGAACATCAAAATTAGCATTTGGAGGCACAACAAGGTTTAAAGAAGCAAGTCCCTATTCTGGAGTGTGTAGCATCAAAAGACCCAGTTTTGGAGCATCAAAATCATTTTTTGGAGGCACAACAAGGTTTCAAGATGCAAGTCCTGATTGTAGAGTCAATAGCGTCGAAATTTGATTTTGGTGCACATCGTGCTCTTAGAACCTCATTTCGAAGCTTGTGCCTTGAAATCCCTGGTTTCAGAGTATCAAAATCAATGTTTTGACGCACAATAAGGTTTCAAGATGCAAGCCCCAATTCTAGAGCCAACAGCATCAACATTCAATTTTGATGCACATTGTGCCCTTAGAACCTTGTTTTAGAAATTGTGCCTCAAAAGCCCCATATTTGGAGCATGAAAATCGATGTTTGGAGGCACAACAAGGTTTGAAGATGCAAGCATTGATTCTGGAGCCGGTAGTGTCAAAATTTGATTTTGACGCACATCGTGGTCTTAGAACCTTGTTTTGAAGCTTATGCCTCAAAATCTTTGGTTTCGAAGTATCAAAATTGGTGTTTGGAGGCACAACAAGCTTTCAAGACACAAGTCCCTATTCTCGAGCCTATAGTGTGAAAACGTGATTTTGATGTACATCGTGCTCTTAGAACCTAGTTTCGGAGTATGTGGCTCAAAAGCTCCAATTTCAAAACATCAAAATCAATGTTTAAAGGCACAACAAGGTTTCACGACACAAGTCCCGATTCTCAAGCTGATAGCGTCAAAACACAATTTTGACAAACATGGTGTTCTTAGAACCTCATATCAGAGGTTGTGCCTCAAAAGCCTCACTTTTGGAGCATAAAAATTAGTGTTTGGAGGCACAACAAGGTTTCAAGACACAAGTCCCAATTCCAGAGTCGGTAGCGTCAAAACGCAATTTTGATGTACATTGTGCTCTTAGAACCTCATTTCGGAGCTTGTGCCTTGGAAGCCCTGATTTTGGAAAATCAAAATTATTGTTTGGAGGCACAACAAGGTTTCAAGATGCAAGTCCCGATTCTCATGCCGGTAGCATCAAAATTCAATTTTGATGCACATCGTTCTCTTAGAACCTTGTTTCAACGCTTGCACCTCGAACGCCCCGGTTTCAGAATATCAAAATTGGTGTTCGGAGGCACAAGAAGGTTTCAAGATGCAAGTCCCAATTTCAGAGCCAGTAGTGTCAAAATGCAATTTTGAAGCACATCGTGCTCTTAGAACCTTATTTAGGAGCTTGTCCCTAGAAAGCCCTAGTCTAGGAGCATCAAAATTGGTATTTGGAGGCACAAGGTTACAAGACACAAGTTGCGATTTGGGAGCTGGTAGCATCAAAACGTATTTTTGACACACATGGTGCTCTTAGAACCTCATTTGTGGAGCTTGTGCCTTGAAACTCTAGTTTCAAAACATCAAAATTAATGTTTAAAGGCACAACAAGGTTTCAAGACAGAAGTCCTGATTCTCAAGCTGATAGCGTCAAAACACGATTTTGACAAACCTAGTGCTCTTAGAGCCTCATTTCAAAGGTTGTGCCTCAAAAGCCTCCTTTTTTGAGTATAAAAAAATAGTGTTTGGAGGCACAACAAGGTTTCAAGACACAAGTCCCATTTGCAGAGTCGGTAGCGTCAAAATGCAATTTTGATGTACATCATTTTCTTAGAACCTCATTTCCGAGATTGTGCCTTGAAGGCCCTGATTTGGGAACATCAAAATCAATGTTTGGAGGCACAACAAGGTTTCAAGAAGCAAGTCCCTATTCCGGAGCCTGTAGCGTCAAAATTCTATATTGACGCACATCATTCTCTTAGAAGATCATTTTGGAGCTTTTTCTTGGAAATTGTGATTCAAAAGCCATGGTTTTGGAGCATCAAAATCGATATTTGGAGGCACAACAAGGTTTCAACATGCAAGTCCTGACTTTGGAGCCAGTAGCATCAAAATTTGATTTTGACGCACATCGTGCTTGTAGACCCTTATTTTGGAGCTTATGCCTCAAAATCATCGGTTTTGAAGCATCAAAATTTGTGTTTGGAGGCATAACAAGCTTTCAAGACATAAGTCCCTATTCTGGAGCCTGTAGTGTCAAAACGTGATTTTGATGCACATCATGCTCTTAGAACCTTGTTTTGGAGCGTGTGGCTCGAAAGATCTAGTTTCAAAACATCAAAATCAATGTTTAAAGGCACAACAAGGTTTCAAGACACAAGTCCCAATTCTCAAGCTGATAGCGTCAAAACACGATTTTGACAAACATGGTGTTCTTAGAACCTCATTTCGGAGGTTGTGCCTGAAAAGCCTCCTTTTTGGAGCATAAAAATTAGTGTTTGGAGGCACGACAAGGTTTCAAGACACAAAACCCAATTCCAGAGTCGGTAGTGTCAAAACGCAATTTTGATGTACATCATGCTCTTAGAACCTCATTTCAGAGCTTGTGCCTTGAAAGCCTTGATTTTGGAACATAAAATTAGTGTTTGGAGGCACAACAAGTTTCCAAGAAGCAAGTCCCTATTCCGGAGCCTGTAGTGTCAAAATTACATTTTGACACACATCGTTCTCTTAGAAGCTCATTTCAGAGCTTGTACCTCAAAAGACCCAGTTTTGGAGCGTCAAAATCAATGTTTCGAGGCACAACAAGGTTTCAAGATGCAAGTCCTGATTCTATAGTCAATAGCATCAAAATTTGATTTTGGTACACATCATGCTCTTAGACCCTCATTTCGAAGCTTGTTCCTCAAAAGCCCCGGTTTCGAAGTATCAAAATCAGTGTTTTGAGGCACAAGAAGTTTTCAAAATACAAGCCCCGATTTTAGAGGCAGTAGCATCAAAATTCAATTTTGATGCACATTGTGCTCTTCGAACCCTGTTTTAGAAATTGTGCCTCAAAAGCCCTAGTTTTTTAGCATCAAAATCGATGTTTGTAAGCACAATAAGGTTTCAAGATGCAAGTCTTGATTCTGGAGCCAGTATCATCAAAATTTGATTTTGACAGACATCGTGCTCTTAGAACCTTATTTTGGTGCTTATGCCTCAAAATCTTTAGTTTTCAAGCATCAAAATTGGCGTTTGGAGGCAGAACAAGTTTTCAAGACGCAAGTCCCTATTCTGGAGCCTATAGTGTAAAAATGTTATTTTGATTCACATCGTGCTCTTAGAACCTCATTTCGGAGCGTGTGTCTCGAAAGCTCCAGTTTCAACACATCAAAATCAATGTTTAAAGGCACAACAGGGTTTCAAGACACAAGTCCCGATTCTCAAGCTGATAGCTTCAAAACACGATTTTGACAAACATGATGTTCTTAGAACGTCATTTCAGAGGTTTCGAGGCACAACAAGGTTTCAAGATGCAAGTACTGATTTTAGAGTCAATAGCGTCAAAATTTGATTTTGGCGCACATCATGCTCTTAGAATGGCATTTCAAAGCTTTCGCCTCAAAATCATTGTTTTTTTGGCACAACAAAGTTTCAAGATGCAAGCCCCGATTCTAGAACCAGTAGCATCAAAATTGAATTTTGATGCACATTGTTAGAACCCTGTTTTAGAAATTGTGCCTTAAAAGCCCCAGTTTTGGAGCATCAAAATCGATGTTTGGAGGCACAACAAGGTTTAAAGATGCAAGTCCCGATTTTAGAGCCGGTAGCGTCAAAATTTGATTTTGACACACATCGTGCTCTTAGAACCTTGTTTTGGAGCTTATGCCTCAAAATCTTTAGTTTCAAACCATCAAAATTGGTGTTTCGAGGCACAACAAGCTTTCAAGACGCAAGTCCCTATTTCCGAACCTGTAGTGTCAAAATGTGATTTTGTTCCACATCGTGCTCTTAGAACCTCGTTTCGTAGCATGTGTCTTGAAAGCTCTAGTTTCAAAACATCAAAATCAATGTTTAAAGGCACAACAAGGTTTCAAGACACAAGTCCCAATTCTCAAGCTAATAGCGTCAAAACACGATTTTGACAAACATGGTGTTCTTAGAACCTGATTTTGAAGGTTGTGCCTCAAAAGCCTCGTTTTTGGAGCATAAAAATTAGTGTTTGGAGGCACAAGAAGGTTTCAAGAAACAAGTCCCAATTCTAGAGTCAGTAGCATGAAAACACAATTTTTATGTACATCATGCTCTTAGAACCTCATTTCGGAGCTTGTGCCTTGAAAGCCCTGATTTTGGAACATCAAAATCAGTGTTTGGAGGCACAACAAGGTGTAAAGAAGCAAGTCCCTATACTGGATCCTATAGTGTCAAAATTCCATTTTGATCCACATCATTCTCTTAGAAGCTCATTTCGGAGCTTGTGCCTCAAAAAACCCAGTTTTGGATCGTCAAAATCAATGGTTGGAGGCACAAGAAGGTTTCAAGATGCAAGTCTCGATTCTAGAGTCAATAGCGTCAAAATCTGATTTTAGCACACATCGTCCTCTTAGAACATCATTTCGAAGCTTGAGCTTCGAAAGCCCCGGTTTTGGAGCATCAAAACTAGTGTTTTGAGGCACAAGAAGGTTGCAAGATGTAAGTCCTGAGTCTGGAGTGAGTAGCATGAAAATTTGATTTTGACACACATTGTGCTCTTAGAACCTTATTTTGAAGCTTATGCCTCAAAATCTTTAGTTTCGAAGCATGAAAATTGGTGTTTGGAGACACAAGAAGCTTTCAAGATGCAAGTCCCTATTCCGGATCCTGTAGTGTCAAATCATGATTTTGATGCACATCGTGCTCTTAGAACCGCATTTTGGAGCGTGTGGCTCGAAAGCTCTAGTTTCAAAATATCAAAATCAATGTTTAAAGGCACAAGTCCCGATTCTCAAGCTCATAGCGTTAAAAATGAATGTTTTGAGGCACAAAGATTTCCGAGCTTGTGCTTTGAAAGACCTAGTTTTGGAGCATCAAAATCAATGTTTGGAGGCACAACAAGGTTTCAAGATGCAAGTCTCGATTCTAGAGTCAATAGCATCAATATATGATTTTGGAGCACATCTTGCTCTTAGAACCTTATTTCAAAGCTTGTGCCTCGAAATCCCCAGTTTGGAGGTTGTGCCTCAAAATCCTAATTTTTGGAGCATCAAAATCAATGTTTGGAGATCATTTCGGAGCTCGTGCCTTGAAAGAACCAGCTTTGGAGCATCAAAATCAATGTTTGGAGGCACAACAAGGTTTCAAGATGCAAGTCCCGATTCTAGAGTCAATAGTGTGAAAATCTGATTTTTGCGCACATTGTGCTCAAATCAGTGTTTTGAGGCACAACAAGGTTTGAAGATGCAAGCCCCGATTCTAGAGCCAATAGCATCAAAATCTAATTTTTATGCACATTGTGCTGTTAGAACCCTGTTTTAGAAATTGTGCCTCAAAAGCCTCAGTTTTGGAGCATCAAAATTGTTGTTTGGAAGCACAACAAGGTTTCAAGATGCAAGTCCTGATTCTGGAGCTGGTAGCGTCAAAATTTGGTTTTCACGCACATCGTGTTCTTAGAATGTTGTGGAGCTTATGGCTCAAAATCTTTGGTTTCGAAGAATACAAATTGGTGTTTGGAGGCATAACAAGCTTTCAAGATGCAAGTCCCTATTCCAGAGCCTGTAGTGTCAAAATGTGATTTTGATGCACATCGTGCTCTTAGAACCTCGTTTCAGAGCGTGTGGCTTGAAAGCTCGAGTTTCAAAACATGAAAATCAATATTTAAAAGCACAACAAGGTTTCAAGACACAAGTCCCAATTCTCAAGCTGATAGTGTCAAAACATGATTTTGACAAACATGGTGTTCTTAGAACCTCATTTCAGAGGTTGTGCCTCAAAATCCTCATTTTTGGAGCATAAAATTTAGTGTTTGGAGGCACAACAAGGTTTCAAGACACAAGACCCAATTCCAAAGTCAGTAGCGTCAAAATGCAATTTTGATGTACATCATGCTCTTAGAACCTCATTTCAGAGCTTGTGCCTTGGAAGCCTTGATTTTGGAACATCAAAATCAGTGTGTGGAGGCACAACAAGTTTTCAAGATGCAAGTCCCTATTCCAGAGCCTGTAGTGTCAAAATTACATTGTGACACACATCATTATCTTAGAAGCTCATTTCGGAGCTTGTGCCTCGAAAGACAAAGTTTTGGAGCATCAAAATCAATGTTTTGAGGCACAACAAGGTTTCAAGATGCAAGCCCCGATTCAAAAGTCAATAGCGTCAAAATTTGATTTTGGCGTACATCGTGCTCTTAAAACTTCATTTTGAAGCGTGTGCCTCGAAAGCCCAGGTTTCAAAGCATCAAAATCAGTGTTTTGAGGCACAACAAGGTTTCAAGATGCAAGCCCCGACTAGAGCCAGTAGCATCAAAATTCGATTTTGATGCACATTGTCCTCTTAGAACCCTGTTTTAGAATTGTGCCTCAAAAGCCCTAGTTTTGGAGCATCAAAATCGATGTTTATAAGCACAACAAGGTTTCAAGATGCAAGTCCTGATTCTGGAGCCGGTATCATAAAAATTTGATTTTGACAAACATCGTGATCTTAGAACCTTGTTTTGGAGCTTATGCCTCAAAATCTTTAGTTTTGAAGCATCAAAATTGGCGTTCGGAGGCAGAACAAGATTTCAAGATGCAAGTCCCTATTCCGGAGCCTGTAGTGTCAAAATGTTATTTTGATTCACATTGTGCTCTTAGAACCTCTTTTCGGAGCGTGTGTCTGGAAAGCTCCAATTTCAAAACATCAAAATCAATGTTTAAAGGCACAACAAGGTTTCAAGATACAAGTCCCAATTCTCAAGCTGCTAGCTTCAAAACATGATTTTGACAAACATGATGTTCTTAGAACATCATTTCGGAGGTTGTGCCTCAAAATCCTCATTTTTGGAGCATAAAAATTAGTGTTTGGAGGCACAACAAGTTTTCAAGACACAAGTCCCAATTCTAGAGTCGGTAGCATCAAAATGCAATTTTGATGTACATCGTGCTCTTAGAACCTCATTTTGGAGCTTGTGCCTTGAAAGCCCTGATTTTGGTACATCAAAATCAGTGTTTGGAGGCACAATAAGGTTTAAATAATCAAGTCCCTATTCCAGAGCCTCTAGCGCCAAAATTTCATTTTGACGCACATCATTCTCTTAGAAGCTAATTTCAGAGCTTGTGGCTCGAAAGACCCAATTTTCGAGCGTCAAAATCAATGTTTGGAGGCTTTTGATTTTGACGCACATTGTGCTCTTAGAACCTTGTTTTGGAGCTTATGCCTCAAAATCTTCGGTTTCAAAG
>NC_081412.1:286781005-286804005 GCF_030272615.1 Cryptomeria japonica
AACACGATGTCCGTGAAAATCAAATTTTGATGCTATTGACTCTAGAATCAGGACTTACATCTTGAAACTTTATTGTGCCTCCAAACATGGATTTTGATGCTCCAAATCTAGGTCTTTTGAGGCACAAGCTCTGAAATGAGCTTCTAAGAGAATGATGTGCATCAAAATGGAATTTTGACGCTTTAGGGTCCGGAATAGGGACTTGCTTCTTATAACCTTTTTGTGCCTCAAAACATTGATTTTGATGTTCGCCAAAATTAGGGCTTTCAATGCACAAGCTCTGAAATGAGTAAGACCACAATGTACATCAAAATTGCGTTTTGATGCTACTGACTTTGGAATTGGGACTTGTGTCTTGAAACCTTGTTGTGCCTCCGAACATCGATTTTGATGCTCCAAAACCAGGGTTTTTTTAGGCACAATTTCTAAAATAGGGTTCTAAGAGCACAATGTGCATCAAAATTGAATTTTGATGCTACTAGCTCTAGAATCGGGGCTTGCATCTTGAAACCTTGTTGTGCCTCCGAACACTGATTTCGATGTTTCAAAATCAGGGCTTTCGAGGCACAAGCTCCGGAAACGAGGCTCTAAGAGCACCATGTGCGTCAAAATCACATTTTGATGCTACCGGCTATCGCGACTTCCGTCTTGCAACCTTGTGCCTCCAAATACCAATTTTGATGCTCTCAAACCGGGGCTTTTGAGGGACAAGCTTCTAAATAAGGTTCTAAGAGAACAATGTGCTTCAAAATCGCATTTTGACACTACCGGCTTTGGGATCGGGACTTGCATCTCCAAACCATGTTGTGCCTCCAAACACCAATTTTTATATTGCGACACTAAGGCATTCGAGGTGCAAGCTTCGAAACAAGGTTCTAAGAGAACTATGTGCATCAAAATCAAATTTTGACACTACAAGCTCCGAAATGAGGTTCTAAGAGCACGATGTACTTCAAAATTGCGTTTTGACGCTACCGACTCTGGAATTGGGACTTGTGTCTTGAAACCTTGTTGTGCCTCCAAACACTAAATTTTATGCTCCTAAAATGAGGCTTTTGAGGCACAACCTCCGAAATGAGGTTCTAAGAACACCATGTTTGTCAAAATCATGTTTTGATGCTATCAGCTTGAGAATCGATGCTTGTCTCTCGAAACCTTATTGTGCCTTTAAACATTGATTTTGATATTTTGAAACTGGAGCTTTCGAGTCACACGCTCCAAAATCACGTTTTGACACTACAAGCTTCGGAATAGGGACTTGCATCTTGAAAGGTTGATTTGCCTGCAAATATCGATTTTGATGCTCTAAAACTGGGGCTTTTGAAGCACAATTTCTAAAGCAGGGTTCTAAGAGCACAATATGCATCAAAATTGAATTTTGATGCTAGTGGCTCTAGAATAGGGTCTTGCATCTTGAAACCTTGTTGTGCCTCAAAACAATGATTTTGAAAACGAAGTTCTAACAGCACGACGTGCATCAAAATAACGCGTTGACATTACAGGCTCTAGAATAGGTACTTGCGTTTTGAAAGCTTGTTCTGCTTCCTAACACCAATTTTGATGCTACGAAATCAACGATTTTGACGCATAAACTCCAAAACGTTGATTTTGACGCTCCAAAACTTGCTCTTTTGAGGCACAAGCTCCGAAATGAGCTTCTAAGAGAATGATGTGCGTACGCTACAGGCTCCAGAATAGCGACTCGCTTCTTGAAACCTTGTTGTGCCTCCAAACTCTGGAATTGGGACTTGTGTCTTGAAACCTTGTCGTGCCTCCAAACACTGATTTTTATGCTCCAAAAAGGAGGCTTTTGAGGCACAATCTCCAAAATGAGGTTCTAAGAAACACCATGTTTGTCAAAATCATGTTTTGACACTATTAGATTGAGAAGCGGGACTTGTATCTGGAAACCTTGTTGTGCCTTTAAACATTGATTTTGATGTTTCAAAACTGAAGCTTTCAAGCCACATGCTCTGAAACGAGGTTCTAAGAGCACAATGTGCATCGAAATCACGTTTTGCCACGGCGGCCTCTGGAATAGGGACTTGCATCTTGAAAGCTTTTGTTGTGCCTCCAAATAGCAATTTTGATGCTTCGAAATTGATGATTTTGAGGCATAAGCTCCAAAACAAGGTTCTAAGAGCATGATGTGCATCAAAATGAAATTTTGATGCTACCGGCTCAAGAATCAGGACTTGCATCTTGAAACCTTATTGTCCCTCCAAACATCGATTTTGATGCTTCAAAGTTGGGGCTTTTGAGGCACAATATCTAAAATAGGGTTCAAAGAGCACAATATGTATCAAAATTGAATTTTTATGCTACTGGCTCTAGAATTGGGGCTTGAATCTTGAAACCTTGTTGTGCAAACACTGATTTTGAAACTCCAAAACTGGCTTTTGAGGCACAAGCTTTGAAAGGAGGTTTAAATTGGGACTCTGAATTGGGACTTGTTTCTTGAAACCTTGTTGTGCCTCCAAACACTAATTTTTATGCTCCAAAAATGAGGCTTTTGAGGCACAACCTCTAGAATGAGGTTCTAAGAGCATGATGTGAATCAAAATCACGTTTTGACACTACAGGCTCTAGAATAGGGACTTGCATCTTGAAAGCTTGTTGTGCCTCCAAACACCAATTTTGATGCTTCGAAACAAAAGATTTTGAGGCATAAGCATGAAAACAAGGTTGTAAGACCACTATGTGCGTCAAAATCAAATTTTGATGCTACCAGCTCCTGAATCAGGACTTGCATCTTGAAACCTTGTTCTAAGAGCACAATTTCTAAACCAGGGTTCTAAGAGCACAATTTGCATCAAAATTGAATTTTGATGCTACTAGCTCTAGAATCGAGGCTTGCATCTTGAAACCTTGTTGTGCCGCAAAACACTAATTTTGATGCTCCGAAACCGAGGCTTTTAAGGCACAAGCTTCGAAATGAGGTTCTAAGAGCACGATGTGCACCAAAATTAGATTTTGAAACCTTGTTGTGCCTCCAAACATTGATTTTGATGCTCCAAATCTGGATCTTTCCAAGTACAAGCTCCGTAATGAGCTTCTAAGAGAATGATGTGCATAAAAATGGAATTTTGATGCTACAGGCTCCGGAATAGGGACTTGCCTCTTGAAACCTTATTGTGCTTCAAAACATTGATTTTGATCTGCCAAGATCAGGGCTTTCAAGGCACAAGCTCCGAAATGAGGTTTTAAGAGCATGATGTACATCAAAATTGCATTTTGACGCTACCAACTCTGGAACTAGGACTTTTGAGGCACAAGCTCCGAAATGAGCTTCTAAGAGAATAATATGCGTCAAAATGAATTTTTGATGCTAGAGGCTCCGGAATAGGGACTTGCTTCTTGAAACCTTGTTGTGTGCCTCCAAACACTAATTTTTTTGTTCCAAAACCAGGGCTTTCAAGGCACAAGCTCGGAAATGAGGTTCTAAGAGCATGATGTACATCAAAATTGCGTTTTGACGCTACCGACTCTAGAATTGGGACTTGTTTTGAGGCATAAGCTCCAAAACAAGGTTCTAAAGCATGATGTGAGTCTAAATGTTTATGCTGCTGGCTCCAGAATAGGGACTTGCTACTTGAAACCTTGTCGTGCCTCCAAACACTGACTTTGATGTTGCAAAATCAAGGCTTTCAAGGCACAAGCTCCAAAATGAGGTTTTAAGAGCATGATGTATATCTAAATTGCGTTTTGACGCTACCGACTTTGGAATTGGGACTTGCACCTTTTAACCTTGTTGTGCCTCTCCAAACACTAATTTTTATGCTCCAAAAATGAGGCTTTTGAGGCACAACCTCCGAAATGAGGTTCTAAGAACACCTTGTTTGTCAAAATTGTCTTTTGACGCTATCAGCTTGAGAATCAGGACTTGTGTCTTCAAACCTTGTTGTGCATTTAAATATTAATTTTGATGTTTTGAAACTGGAGCTTTCGAGCCACATGCTCCGAAACGAGGTTCAAAGAGCATGATGTGCATCAAAATCACGTTTTGACAATACAAGGTCCGGAATTCTTGAAAGCTTGTTGTGCCTCCAAACACCAATTTTGATGCTGCAAAACCAAATATTTTGAGGCATAAGCTCCAAAACAAGGTTCTAAGAGCATGACGTGCGTCAAAATCAAATTTTGACGCTACCGGCTCTAGAATCAGGACTTGCATCTTGGAACCTTGTTGTGGCTGCAAACATCGATTTTGATGCTCCAAAACTGGGGCTTTTGAGGCACAATTTCTAAAATGGATTTTGATGCTCCAAATCTGGGTCTTTCGAGGCACAAGCTCTAAAATGAGCTTCTAAGAGAATGATGTGCGTCAAAATGGAATTTTGACGCTTTAGGCTCCGGAATAGGGACTTGCTTCTTATAGCCTTTTTGTGCCTCAAAACATTGATTTTGATGTTCGCCAAAATTAGGGCTTTCAATGCACAAGCTCTGAAATGAGTAAGACCACAATGTACATCAAAATTGCGTTTTGATGCTACTGACTTTGGAATTGGGACTTGTGTCTTGAAACCTTGTTGTGCCTCCGAACATCGATTTTGATGCTCCAAAACCGGGGTTTTTTGAGGCACAATTTCTAAAATAGGGTTCTAAGAGCACAATGTGCATCAAAATTGAATTTTGATGCTACTAGCTCTAGAATCGGGGCTTGCATCTTGAAACCTTGTCGTGCCTCCGAACACTGATTTCGATGTTTCAAAATCAGGGCTTTCGAGGCACAAGCTCCGGAAACGAGGCTCTAAGAGCACCATGTGCGTCAAAATCACATTTTGATGCTACCGGCTATCGCGAATTGCGTCTTGCAACCTTGTGCCTCCAAATACCAATTTTGATGCTCTCAAACCGGGGCTTTTGAGGGACAAGCTTCTAAATAAGGTTCTAAGAGAACAATGTGCTTCAAAATCGCATTTTGACACTACCGGCTCTGGGATCGGGACTTGCATCTCCAAACCTTGTTGTGCCTCCAAACACCAATTTTTATATTGCGACACTAAGGCATTCGAGGTGCAAGCTTCGAAACAAGGTTCTAAGAGAACTATGTGCATCAAAATCAAATTTTGACACTACAAGCTCCGAAATGAGGTTCTAAGAGCACGATGTACTTCAAAATTGCATTTTGATGCTACCGACTCTGGAATTGGGACTTGTGTCTTGAAACCTTGTTGTGCCTCCAAACACTAAATTTTATGCTCCTAAAATGAGGCTTTTGAGGCACAACCTCCGAAATGAGGTTCTAAGAACACCATGTTTGTCAAAATCATGTTTTGATGCTATCAGCTTGAGAATCGATACTTGTCTCTCGAAACCTTGTTGTGCCTTTAAACATTGATTTTGATATTTTGAAACTGGAGCTTTCGAGTCACACGCTCCAAAATCACGTTTTGACACTACAAGCTTTGGAATAGGGACTTGTATCTTGAAAGGTTGATTTGCCTCCAAATATCGATTTTGATGCTCCAAAACTGGGGCTTTTGAAGCACAATTTCTAAAGCAGGGTTCTAAGAGCACAATATGCATCAAAATTGAATTTTGATGCTACTGGCTCTAGAATAGGGTCTTGCATCTTGAAACCTTGTTGTGCCTCAAAACAATGATTTTGAAAACGAAGTTCTAAGAGCACGATGTGCATCAAAATAACGCTTTGACATTACAGGCTCTAGAATAGGGACTTGCATTTTGAAAGCTTGTTCTGCTTCCTAACACCAATTTTGATGCTACGAAATCAACGATTTTGATGCATAAACTCCAAAACAAGGTTCTAAGAGCACCATGTGTATCAAAATCAAATTTTGACGCTACTTGCTCCAGAATCAGGACTTGCATCTTGAGACCTTGTTGTGCCTCCAAACATCGATTTTGATGCTCCAAAACTAGGGCTTTTGAGGCACAATTTCTAAAACAGGGTTCTAAGATCACAATGTTCATCAAAATTGAATTTTGATGCTACTAGCTCTAGAATCAGGGCTTGCATCTTGAAACCTTGTTGTGCCTCAAAACACTGATTTTGATGCTCTGAAACTTGTGCTTTTGAGGCACAAGCTTCGGAATGAGGTTTTAAAAGCATGATGTACGCCAAAATCAGATTTTGATGCTATTGACTCTAGAATCGGGACTTACATCTTGAAACCTTGTTGTGCCTCCAAACGTTGATTTTGACGCTCCAAAACTTGCTCTTTTGAGGCACAAGCTCCGAAATGAGCTTCTAAGAGAATGATGTGCGTCAAAATGAAATTTTGACGCTACAGGCTCCAGAATAGCGACTCGCTTCTTGAAACCTTGTTGTGCCTCCAAACTCTGGAATTGGGACTTGTGTCTTGAAACCTTGTCGTGCCTCCAAACACTGATTTTTATGCTCCAAAAAGGAGACTTTTGAGGCACAATCTCCAAAATGAGGTTCTAGAAACACCATGTTTGTCAAAATCATGTTTTGACACTATTAGCTTGAGAAGCGAGACTTGTATCTTGAAACCTTTTTGTGCCTTTAAACATTGATTTTGATGTTTCAAAACTGAAGCTTTCAAGCCACATGCTCTGAAACGAGGTTCTAAGAGCACAATGTGCATCAAAATCACGTTTTGCCACGGCGGCCTCCGGAATAGGGACTTGCGTCTTGAAAGCTTGTTGTGCCTCCATATAGCAATTTTGATGCTTCAAAATTGATGATTTTGAGGCATAAGCTCCAAAACAAGGTTCTAAGAGCATGATGTGCATCAAAATGAAATTTTGATGCTACCGGCTCAAGAATCAGGACTTGCATCTTGAAACCTTATTGTCCCTCCAAACATCGATTTTGATTCTTCAAAGTTGGGGCTTTCGAGGCACAATATCTAAAATAGGGTTCAAAGAGCACAATATGTATCAAAATTGAATTTTGATGCTACTGGCTCTAGAATCGGGGCTTGAATCTTGAAACCTTTTTGTGCAAACACTGATTTTGAAACTCCAAAACTCGCTTTTGAGGCACAAGCTTCGAAAGGAGGTTTAAATTGGGACTTTGAATTGGGACTTGTTTCTTGAAACCTTGTTGTGCCTCCAAACACTAATTTTTATGCTCCAAAAATGAGGCTTTTGAGGCACAACCTCCAGAATGAGGTTCTAAGAGCATGATGTGAATCAAAATGACGTTTTGACACTACAGGCTCTACAATAGGGACTTGCGTCTTGAAAGCTTGTTGTGCCTCCACACGCCAATTTTGATGCTACCGGCTCCTGAATCAGGACTTGCATCTTGAAACCTTGTTCTAAGAGCACAATTTCTAAACCAGGGTTCTAAGAGCACAATTTGCATCAAAATTGAATTTTGATGCTACTAGCTCTAAAATCGAGGCTTGCATCTTGAAACCTTGTTGTGCCGCAAAACACTAATTTTGATGCTCCGAAACCGAGGCTTTTAAGGCACAAGCTTCGAAATGAGGTTTTAAGAGCACGATGTGCACCAAAATCAGATTTTGAAACCTTGTTGTGCCTCCAAACATTGATTTTGATGCTCCAAATCTGGATCTTTCCAAGTACAAGCTCCGGAATGAGCTTCTAAGAGAATGATGTGCATAAAAATGGAATTTTGATGATACAGGCTCCGAAATAGGGACTTGCCTCTTGAAACCTTATTGTGCTTCAAAACATTGATTTTGATCTGCCAAGATCAGGGCTTTCAAGGCACGAGCTCCAAAATGAGGTTTTAGGAGCATGATGTACATCAAAATTGCATTTTGACGCTACCAACTCTGGAACTAGGACTTTTGAGGCACAAGCTCCGAAATGAGCTTCTAAGAGAATAATATGCGTCAAAATGAAATTTTGACGCTAGAGGCTCTAAAATAGGGACTTGCTTCTTGAAACCTTGTTGTGTGCCTCCAAACACTAATTTTTTTGTTCCAAAACCAGGGCTTTCAAGGCACAAGCTCGGAAATGAGGTTCTAAGAGCATGATGTACATTAAAATTGCGTTTTGACGCTACCGACTCTAGAATTGGGACTTGTTTTGAGGCATAAGCTCCAAAACAAGGTTCTAAAGCATGATGTGAGTCTAAATGTTTATGCTGCCGACTCCAGAATAGGGACTTGCTACTTGAAACCTTGTCGTGCCTCCAAACACTGACTTTGATGTTGCAAAATCAAGGCTTTCAAGGCACAAGCTCCAAAATGAGGTTTTAAGAGCACGATGTACATCTAAATTGCGTTTTGACGCTACCGACTTTGGAATTGGGACTTGCGCCTTTTAACCTTGTTGTGCCTCTCCAAACACTAATTTTTATGCTCCAAAAATGAGGCTTTTGAGGCGCAACCTCCGAAATGAGGTTCTAAGAACACCTTGTTTGTCAAAATTGTCTTTTGATGCTATCAGCTTGAGAATCAGTACTTGTGTCTTCAAACCTTGTTGTGCATTTAAATATTAATTTTGACGTTTTGAAACTGGAGCTTTCAAGCCACATGCTCCGATACGAGGTTCTAAGAGCATGATGTGCATCAAAATCACGTTTTGACAATACAGGGTCCGGAATTCTTGAAAGCTTGTTGTGCCTCCAAACACCAATTTTGATGCTGCGAAACCAAATATTTTGAGGCATAAGCTCCAAAACAAGGTTCTAAGAGCACGACGTGCGTCAAAATCAAATTTTGACGCTACCGGCTCTAGAATCAGGACTTGCATCTTGAAACCTTGTTGGGGCTGCAAACATCGATTTTGATGCTCCAAAACTGGGGCTTTTGAGGCACAATTTCTAAAACAGGGTTCTACGAGCACAATGTGCATCAAAATAGAATTTTGATGCTACTGGCTCTAGAATCGGGGCTTGTATCTTGAAACCTTGTTTTGCCCAAAAACACTGATTTTGATCCTCCGAAACCAGGTCTTTCGAGGCACAAGCTTCGAAATGAGGTTCTAAGAGCACGTTTTGCACCAAAATCAGATTTTGACGCTATTGACTCTAGAATGGGGACTTGCATCTTGAAACCTTGTTGTGCCTCCAAACATTGATTTTGATGTTTCAAAATTGGGGCTTTCGAGGCGCAAGCTCCGCAAACGATGCTCTAAGAGCACCATGTGCCTTGAAATCACATTTTGACGCTACCAGGTCTGAAATCGCGACTTGCTTCTCGCAACCTTGTGCCTCCAAACACCAATTTTGATGTTCCCAAACTGGGGCTTTCGAGGGACAAGCTCCTAAATAAGGTTCTCAGAGCACAATTTGCTTCAAAATCTCATTTTGATACTACTGGCTCTGGAATCGAGACTTGCATATTGAAACCTTTTTCTGCCTCGAAACATTCATTTTGACGCTCCAAAAGTGGGCCTTTCGAGGCACAAGCTCTGAAATGAGCTTCTAAGAGAATGATGTGCGTCAAAATAGAATTTTAACGCTACAGGATCCGGAATAGGGACTTGCTTCTTGATACCTTGTTGTGCCTCCAAACACTTTTTTATGTTCCAAAATCAATGCTTTCAAGGCACAAGCTCCGAAATGAGGTTCTAAGAGCATGGTGTACATTAAAATTGTATTTTGACGCTACCGACTCTGGAGTTGGGACTTGTGTCTTGAAACCTTGTTGCACCTCCAAACACTAATTTTTATGTTCCGAAAATGAGGTTTTTGAGGCACAACCTCCGAAATGACGTTCTAAGAACACCATGTTTGTCAAAATCATGTTTTGATGCTATCGGCTTGAGAAACGATACTTGTCTCTCGAAACCTTATTGTGCCTTTAAACATTGATTTTGATATTTTGAAATTGGAGCTTTCGAGTCACACGCTCCAAAATCACGTTTTGACACTACAAGCTTCGGAATAGGGACTTGCATCTTGAAAGGTTGATTTGCCTCCAAATATCGATTTTGATGCTCCAAAACTGGGGCTTTTGAAGCACAATTTCTAAAGTAGGGTTCTAAGAGCACAATATGCTCCGAAACCGGGGCTTTTAAGGCACAAGCTTCGAAATGAGGTTCTAAGAGCATGATGTGCACCAAAATCAGATTTTGAAACCTTGTTGTGCCTCCAAACATTGATTTTGACGCTCCAAATCTGGATCTTTCCAAGTACAAGCTCCGGAATGAGCTTCTAAGAGAATGATGTGCATAAAAATGGAATTTTGATGCTACAGGCTCCGGAATAGGGACTTGCCTCTTGAAACCTTATTGTGCTTCAAAACATTGATTTTGATCTGCCAAAATCAGGGCTTTCAAGGCACAAGCTCCGAAATGAGGTTTTAAGAGCATGATGTACATCAAAATTGCATTTTGACGCTACCAACTCTGGAACTAGGACTTGTGTCTTGAAACCCTTTTGTGCCTTCAAACACTAATTTTTATGCTCCAAAAGCGAGGCTTTTGAGGCGCAATGTCCGAAATGAGCTTCCAAGAACACCATGTTTGTCAAAATACTATTTTGACGCTATCAACTTGAGAATTGAGACTTGTGTCATGAAACTTTGTTGTGCCTTTAAACATTGATTTTGATGTTTTCAAACTGGAGCTTTCAAGCCACACGCTCTCCGAAATGAGGTTTTAAGAGCACGATGTGCATTAAAATCACGTTTTGACACTAAATGCTCTGAAATAGGGACTTCCGTTTTGAAAGCATGTTGTGCCTCCAAACACCAATTTTGATGCTTCAAAACCAATGATTTTGAGGCATAAGCTCCAAAACAAGGTTCTAAGAGCACAATGTGCATCAAAATCAAAATTTGACGCTACTGGCTCCAGAATCTGGGCTTGCATCTTGAAACCTTGTGCCAAGAAATACTGATTTTGATGCTTTGAAATCGAGGCTTTCTAGGCGCAGGCTTTGAAATGAGGTTCTAAGAGCACGATGTGCGCCAAAATCAAGGTTTTCAAGGAACAAGCTGCAAAATGAGGTTCTAAGAGCATGGTGTACATCAAAATTATGTTTTGACGCTACTGACTTTGGAATTGGGACTTGTGTCTTGAATCCTTCTTGTGCCTCCAAACACTAATTTTTAAGCTCTAAAAATGAGGCTTTTGAGGCACAACCTCCGAAATGAGGTTCTAAGAACACCATGTTTGTCAAAATCGTGTTTTGACGCTATCAGCTTGAGAATCGGGACTTTTGTCGTGAAACCTTGTTGTGCCTTTTAACATGATTTTGATGTTTTGAAACTGGAGCTTTCATTCCACAAGCTCCGAAATGAGGTTCTAAGAGCACGATGTGCATCAAAATCATGTTTTGACACTAGAGGCTCTGGAATAGGGACTTGCATCTTGAAAGCTTGTTGTGCCTTCAAACACCAATTTTGATGCTTCGAAACCGAAGATTTTGAGGCATGAGCTCCAAAACAAGGTTTTAAGAGTACGATGTGCATCAAAATCAAACTTTGACACTACCGGCTCCACAATTAGGACTTGCATCTTTAAACCTTGTTGTGCCTCCAAACATCAATTTTGATGCTCCACAACTAGGGCTTTTGAGGCACAATTTCTAAAACAGGGTTCTAAGAGCACAATGTGCATCAAAATTGAATTTTGATGCTACTGGCTTTAGAATCGCGTCTTGCATCTTGAAACCTTGTTGTGCCTCAAAACAATGATTTTGATGCTCCAGAACCAGGGCTTTCGAGGCAAAAGCTTCGAAATGAGATTCTAAGAGCACGATGTGCACCAAAATCAGATTTTCACGATGGGTCTTTCAAGGCACAAGCTCCGAAATGAGCTTCTAAGAGAATAATGTGCATCAAAATAGATTTTTGACGCATTAGGCTCTGGAATTGGGACTTGCTTCTTGAAACCTTGTTGTGTCTCAAAACATTGATTTTGATTTTCCAAAATCAGGGCTTTCAAGGCACAAGCTCTGAAATGAGGTTTTAAGAGCACGATGTACATCAAAATTGCGTTTTGACGCTACTAACTCTGGAATTGGGACTTGTGTCTTGAAACCTTGTTGTGCCTCCAAACACTGATTTTATGTTCCAAAATCAGGGCTTTCAAGGCACAAGCTCTGGAATGAGGTTCTAAGACCACAATGTACTTCAAAATTGCATTTTGATGCTATCGACTCTAGAATTGGGATTTGTGTCTTGAAACCTTGTTGTGCCTCCAAACACTAATTTTTATGCTCCAAAAAGGAGGCTTTTGAGTCACAACCTCCGAAATGAGGTTCTAAGAATACCATGTTTGTGAAAATCGTGTTCTAAGATTTTGAGGCATAAGCTCCAAAATAAGGTTCTAAGAGCATCATGTGCTTCAAAAGCAAATTTTGGCGCTACCAGCTCCTGAATCAGGACTTGCATCCTGAAACATTGTTGTGCTTCCAAACATCAATTTTGATGCTCCAAAACTAGGGCTTTTGAGGCACAATTTCTAAATCAGGGTTCAAAGAGCACAATGTGCATCAAAATTTAATTTTGATACTACTGGCTCCAGAATGGGGGCTTTGAAATGAGGTTCTAAGAGCACGATGTGTGCCAATATCAGATTTTGACACTATTGACTCTAGAATCAGGACTTGCTTCTTGAAACCTTGTTGTGCTTCCAAACACTCATTTTCATGTTTCAAAATTAGGGCTTTCAAGGCACAAGCTCCGAAATGAGCTAAGAGCACGATGTACATCAAAATTGTGTTTTGATGCTACCAACTCTGGAATTGGGACTTGTGTCTTGAAACCTTGCTGTGCCTCCAAACACTAATTTTTATGCTCCAAAAATGAGGCTTTTGAGGCACAACCTCTGAAATGAGGTTCTAAGAACACCATGTTTGTCAAAATTGTGTTTTGACGGTAACAGCTTGAGAATCGAGATTTGTGTCTAGAAACCTTGTTGTGCCTTTAAAAATTGATTTTGATGTTTTGAAACTGGAGCTTTCGAGCCACACGTTTCAAAACAGGGTTCTAACAACACAATGTGCATCAAAATCATGTTTTGACACTATAGGCTCCGGAATAGGGACTTGCATCTTGAAAGCTTGTTGTGCCTCCAAAGACCAATTTTGATGATTGGAAACCAAATATTTTGAGGCATAAGCTCCAAAACAAGGTTCTAAGGGCATGATATGCGTCAAAATCAAATTTTCATGCTACTGGCTCTAGAATCAAGAATTGCATCTTGAAACCTTGTTGTGCCTCCAAACATCGATTTTGATGTTCCCAAACTGGGGCTTTTGAGGTACAATTTCTAAAATAGGGTTCTAAAAGCACAATGTGCATCAAAATTGAATTTCAATGCTACTGGCTCTAGAATCGGGGCGCATCTTGAAACCTTGTTGTGCCAAAAAACACTGATTTTGATGCTTTGAAACTGACACTTTCTGGGCACAAGCTTTGAAATGAGTTCTAAGAGCACGATGTGAGCCAAAATCAGATTTTGACGCAATTGACTCTAGAATCAAGACTTGCATCTTGAAACCTTGTTGTGCCTCCGAACATTTATTTTGATGATCCAAAACTGGATCTTTCTTGGCTACGAAATGAGCTTCTAAGATAATGATGTGCGTCAAAATGGAATTTTGACACAAAAGGCTCCGGAAAAGGGACTTTGCTTCTTGAAACCTTGTTGTGCCTCCAAACACTGATTTCGATGTTTCAAAATTGGGGCTTTTGAACACCTTGTGCCTCCAAACACTAATTTTGATACTCTCAAACCGGAGCTTTCGAGGGACTAGCTCTGAAATAAGGTTCTAAGAGCATAGTGTGCTTCAAAATCTTATTTTGACACAACCGGCTCTGGAATCGGGACTTGCATCTTGAAACCTTGTTGTGCCTCCAAACACCAATTTTGAAGTTTCGAAACCGGGGCGTTCAAGGTACAAGCTTCAAAACATGGTTTTAACAGAACGATGTGCATCAAAATTGAATTTTGATGCTAGCAGTATGGGAATAGGGACTTGCATCTTGAAATCTTGTTGTGCCTCCAAACATTGGTTTTCATGTTCCAAAATCAGGGCTTTCAAGGCACAAGCGCCGAAATGAGGTTCTCAGAGCACAATGTACATCAAAAATTGCATTTTGACGCTACCAACTCTGGAATTCTGACTTGTGTCTCGAAACCTTTTTTGTGCCTCCAAAAACTAATTTTTATGCTCCAAAAATGAGGTATTTGAGGCACAACCTCCGAAATGAGGTTCTAAGAACACCATGTTTGTCAAAATAGTGTTTTGATGCTATCATCTTGAGAATTGGGACTTGTGTCTAGAAACCTTGTTGTTCCTTTAAACATTGGTTTTGATGTTTTGAAACTGGAGCTTTCGAGCCACACGCTCTGAAACAAGGTTCTAAAACCATGATGTGCATCAAAATCATGTTTTGACACTACAGGCTTCGGAATAGGGAATTGCATCTTGAAAGCTTGTTGTGCCTCCAAACACCAATTTTGATGCTTTCAAACTAAAGCTTCTGAGGCATAAGCTCCAAAACAAGGTTCTAAGAGTACGATGTGCATCAAAATCAAATTTTGACGCTGCTGGCTCCAGAATCAAGACTTGCATCTTGAAACCTTGTTGTGACTTCAAACATCGATTTTGATGCTCCAAAACTGGGGCTTTTGAGGCACAATTTCTAAAACAGGGTTCTAAGAGCACAATGTGCATCAAAATTGAATTTTGATGCTACTGGCTCTAGAATGGCTTGCATCTTGAAACCTTGTAGTGAAAAAAAAACTGATTTTGAAGCTCCAAAACTGGGGATTTTGAGGCACAAGCTACGCAATGAGGTTCTAAGAGCACGATCTGTGCCAAAATCAGATTTTGACGCTATTGACTCTAGAATCGGGACTTGCATCTTGAAATCTTCTTGTGCTTACAAACATTGATTTTGATGCTCCAAAAATGGGTCTTTCGAGGCACATGCTCCGAAATGAATTTCTAAGAGAATGATGTGCGTCAAAATGGAATTTTGACACTACAGGCTCCGGAAAAGGGACTTGCTTCTTGAAACCTTGTTGTGCCTCCAAACACTGATTTCGATTTTCAAAATTGGGGCTTTCGAGGCATAAGCTCCGCAAACAAGGCTCTAAGAGCACCATGTGCATCAAAATGATGTTTTGACGCTACTAGCTCCGAAATCACGACTTGCGTCTTGCAACCTTGTGCCTCCAAACACCAATTTTGATGCTCTCAAACCGGGGCTTTCTGGGGACAAGCTCCGAAATAAGGTTCTAAGAGCACAATGTGCTTCAAAATCGTATTTTGACACTACCGGCTCTGGAATCGGGACTTGCATCTTGAAACCTTCTTGTGCCTCCAAACACCAATTTTGATGTTTTGAAACCAGGGCGTTCAAGGTGCAAGCTTTGAAACAAGGTTCTAAGAGAACGATGTGCATCAAAATCAAATTTTGATGCTACGAGTACGAGAATCAGGATTTGCATCTTGAAACAAGAGCACGATGTACATCAAAATTGCATTTTTACGCTACCGACTCTAGAATTGGCACTACCGACTCTAGAATTGGGACTTGTTTTGAGGCATAACCTCCAAAACAAGGTTCTAAGAGCACGATGTGCGTCTAAATCAAATTCTGACGCTACCGGCTCTAAAATACGGACTTGCTTCTTGAAACCTTATTGTGCCTCCAAACACTGACTTTGATGTTCCAAAATCAGGGCTTTCAAGGCAGAAGCTTCGAAATTAGGTTCTAAGAGCACGATGTACATCAAAATTGTATTTTGATGCTACCGACTCTGGAATTGGGACTTGTGTCTTGAAACCTTGTTGTGTATCTAAGCACTAATTTTTATGCTCCAAAAATGGGGCTTTTGAGGCATAACCTCCGAAATGAGGTTCTAAGAACACCATGTTTGTCAAAATCATTTTTTGATGCTATCAGCTCAAGAATCAGGACTTTTGTCTAGAAACCTTGTTGTGCCTTCAAACATTGATTTTGATGCTCCAAAACTGGGTCTTTTGAGGCACAAGCTCCGAAATGAGCTTCTAAGAGAATAATATGCACCAAAATGAAATTTTGACGCTAGAGGCTTTGGAATAGGGACTTGCTTCTTGAAACCTTGTTGTGTGCCTCCAAACACTAATTTTTTTGTTCCAAAACAAGGGCTTTCAAGGCACAAGCTCGGAAATGAGGTTCTAAGAGCATGATGTACATCAAAATTGCATTTTGACACTACCGACTCTAGAATTGGGACTTGTTTTGAGGCATAAGCTCCAAAACAAGGTTCTAAAGCATGATGTGAGTCTAAATGTTTATGCTGTCGGCTCCGGAATAGGGACTTGCTACTTGAAACCTTGTCATGCCTCCAAACACTGACTTTGATGTTCCAAAATCAAGGCTTTCAAGGCACAAGCTCCAAAATGAGGTTTTAAGAGCACAATGTACATCTAAATTGCGTTTTGACGCTACCGACTTTGGATTTGGGACTTGCGCCTTTTAACCTTGTTGTGCCTCTCCAAACATTAATTTTTATGCTCCAAAAATGAGGCTTTTGAGGCACAACCTCCGAAATGAGGTTCTAAGAACACCTTGTTTGTCAAAATTGTCTTTTGACGCTATCAGCTTGAGAATCAGGACTTGTGTCTTCAAACCTTGTTGTGCATTTAAATATTAATTTTGATGTTTTGAAACTGGAGCTTTCAAGCCACATGCTCCGAAACGAGGTTCTAAGAGCATGATGTGCATCAAAATCACGTTTTGACAATACAGGGTCCGGAATTCTTGAAAGCTTGTTGTGCCTCCAAACACCAATTTTGATGCTGCAAAACCTTGTTGTGGTTGCAAACATCGATTTTGATGCTCCAAAACTGGGGCTTTTGAGGCACAATTTCTAAAACAGGGTTCTACGAGCACAATGTGCATCAAAATAGAATTTTGATGCTACTGGCTCTAGAATTGGGGCTTGTATCTTGAAACCTTGTTGTGCCAAAAAACACTGATTTTGATGCTCCGAAACCGGGTCTTTTGAGGCACAAGCTTCGAAATGAGGTTCTAAGAGCACGATTTGCACCAAAATCAGATTTTGACGCTATTGACTCTAGAATTGGGACTTGCATCTTGAAACCTTGTTGTGCCTCCAAACATTGATTTTGATGTTTCAAAAGTGGGGCTTCCGAGGCGCAAGCTCCGCAAATGATGCTCTAAGAGCACCATGTGCCTTAAAATCACATTTTGACGCTATCAGCTCCGAAATCGCGACTTGCTTCTCGCAACCTTGTGCCTCCAAACACCAATTTTGATGTTCCCAAACTGGGGCTTTCGAGGGACAAGCTCCTAAATAAGGTTCTCAGAGCACAATTTGCTTCAAAATCTCATTTTGATACTACTAGCTCTGGAATCAAGACTTGCATATTGAAACCTTTTTCTGCCTCGAAACATTCATTTTGACGCTCCAAAAGTGGGCCTTTCAAGGCACAAGCTCCGAAATGAGCTTCTAAGAGATTGATGTGCGTCAAAATAGAATTTTAACGCTACAGGATCCGGAATAGGGACTTGCTTCTTGATACCTTGTTGTGCCTCCAAACACTTTTTTATGTTCCAAAATCAATGCTTTCAAGGCACAAGCTCCGAAATGAGGTTCTAAGAGCATGGTGTACATTAAAACTGTATTTTGACGCTACCGACTCTGGAGTTGGGACTTGTGTCTTGAAACCTTGTTGCGCCTCCAAACACTATAACCTCCAGAATAGGGACTTGCATCTTGAAAGCTTGTTGTGCTTCCAAACACCAATTTTGATGTTTTGAAACCGAAGATTTTTAGGCATAAGCTCCAAAACAAGGTTGGAAAAGCACGATGTGCGTCAAAATCAATTTTTGATGCTACCGGCTCCAGAATCAAGACTTGCATCTTCAAACCTTGCTGTGCCTCCTAAGATTGATTTTGATGCTCCAAAATTGGGGCTTTTGAGACACAATTTATAACACAGGGTTCTAAGAGCACAATGTGAATCAAATTGAATTTTGATGCTATTGGCTCAAGAATCGGGCCCTGGATCTTGAAACCTTGTTTTGCCTCAAAACATTGATTTTGATGCTCCGAAACTGGGGCTTTCAAGGCACAAGCTTCGAAATGAGGTTCTAAGAACACGATGTGCGTCAAAATTTGATTTTGACGCTATTCACTCTAGAATCAGGACTTGCATCTTGAAACTTTGTTGTGCCTCCAAATATTGATTTTGATGCTCCAAAACTATGTCTTTTGAGGCACAAGCTCCGAAATGAGCTTCTAAGAGAATGATGTCCGTCAAAATGGAATTTTAACTCTACAGGCTTCGGAATAGGGATTTGCTTCTTTAAACCTGTTGTGCCTCCAAACACTGATTTTGATGTTCCAAAATCAGTGCTTTAAAGGCACAAGCTCCGAAATGAGGTTCTAAGAGCATGATGTACATCAAAATTGCGTTTTAACACTACAGGCTCCAGAATAGGGATTTGCATCTTGAAAGATTGTTGTGTCTCCAAACACCAATTTTGATGTTTCGAAACCGAAAATTTTGAGGCATAAGCTCCAAAACATTCTAGGAACACGATGTGCATCAAAATCAAATTTTGATGCTACGGGCTCAAGACTTGCATCTTGAAACTTGTTCTTCCAAACATCGGTTTTGATGCTCCAAAACTGTGGCTTTTGAGGCACAATTTCTAAAACAGAGTTCTAACAGCACAATGTGCATGAAAATTGAATTTTGATGCTACTGGCAATAGAATCGGGGCTTGCATCTTGAAACCTTGTTGTGCCTCGAAACATTAATTTTGATGCTACAAAACTGGGTGTTTCGAGGCACAACCTCCGAAATGAACTTCTAAGAGAATGATGTGCATGCGTCAAAATGGAATTTTGACTCTATAGGATCCGGAATAGGGACTTGTGTCTTGAAACCTTGTTGTGCCTCCAAACACTAATTTTTACACTCAAAAATGAGGCTTTTGAGGCATAACCTCTTAAATGAGGTTCTAAGAACACCATGTTCGTCAAAATCATGTTTTGACACTATGAGCTTGAGAATCGGGACTTGTGTCTTGAAACCTTGTTGAGCCTTTAAACATTGATTTTGATGTTTTGAAACTAGAGCTTTCGAGCCACACGCTCCAAAATGAGGTTCTAAGAGCACGATGTACATCAAAATCATGTTTTGACACTACAAGCTCCGGAATAGGGACTTACGTCGTCTCCAAACACACATTTTGATGCTTCGAAACCGAAGATTTTGAGGCATAAGCTTCAAAATAATGTTCTAAGAGCACAATGTGCATGCTAACCGCTCTAGAATCAGGACTTGCATCTTACAAACTTCTTGTGCCTCAAAACACTGATTTTGATGCTCCAAAACTGAGGCTTTCGAGGCACAAGCTTCGAAATGAGGTTCTAAGAGCACGATGTGTGCCAAAATCATATTTTGACGCTATTGACTCTAGAATCGGGACTTGCGTCTTGAAACCTTGTTGTGCCTCCAAACATTGATTTTGACGCTCCAAAACTGGGTCTTTCGAGGCACAAGCTCCGAAATGAGTTTCTAAGAGAATGATGTATAGGGACTTGCTGCTTTAAACCTTGTTGTGCCTCCAAACACTAATTTTGATGTTCAAAAATCAGGGCTTTCAAGGCACAAGCTCCAAAATGAGGTTCTAAGAGCACGATGTACATCAAAATTGCGTTTTGACACTACCGACTCTGGAATTGGGTCTTGTGTCCCTAAACATTGTTGTGCTTCCAAACACTAATTTTTATTCTCCAAAAATGACGCTTTTGAGGCACAACCTCCGTAATGAGGTTCTAAGAACACCATGTTTGTCAAAATAGTGTTTTGACGATATCAGCTTGACAATCAGGACTTGTGTCGTGAAACTTTTGTTTGCCTTTAAACATTGACTTTGATGTTTTGAAACTGGAGCTTTCGAGCCACACGCTCTGAAATGAGGTTCTCAGAGAACGATGTGCATCAAAATCATGTTTTGACTTTACAGGCTCCAAAATAGGGACTTGCATCTTCAAAGCTTGTTGTGCCTGAAAAAACCAATTTTGATGCTTCGAAACCAAAGATTTTGAGGCATAAGCTCCAAAACAAGGTTTTAAGAGCATGATGTGCGTCAAAATCAAACTTTAACGCTACGGGCACCAAAATTAGGACTTGCATCTTGAAACCTTGTTGTGCCTCCAAACATCGATTTTGATGCTCCAAAACTAGGGCTTTTGAGGTACAATTTCTAAAACAGGGTTCGAAGAGCATAATATGCATCAAAATTGAATTTTCATGCTACTAGTTCTAGAATCGAGACTTGCATCTTGAAACCTTGTTGTGCCTCAAAACACTGATTTTGATGCTAAAAAACTAGGGCTTTCGAGGCACACGCTTAGAATCAGGTCTTGCATCTTGAAACATTGTTGTGCTTCCAAACACCAATTTTGATGCTTTGAAACCAAATATTTTGAGGCATAAGCTCCAAAACAAGGTTCTAAGAGCACGATGTGCGTCAAAATCAAATTTTGACGCTACCCGGCTCCAAAATAAGGACTTGCATCTTCAAACCTTGTTGTGCCTCCTCACATCGATTTTGATGCTCCAAAATTGATGCTTTTGAGACACAATTTATAACACAGGGTTGTAAGAGCACAATGTGAATCAAAATTGAATTTTGATGTTGCCTCAAAACACTGATTTTGATGCTCCGAAAATGGGGCTTTCGAGGCACAAGCTTTGAAATGAGGTTCTAAGAACACGATGTCCGTGAAAATCAAATTTTGATGCTATTGACTCTAGAATTAGGAATTGCATCTTGAAACTTTATTGTGCCTCCAAACATTGATTTTGATGCTCCAAATTTGGGTCTTTCGAGGCATAAGCTCTGAAATGAGCTTCTAAGAGAATGATGTGCGTCAAAATGGAATTTTGACACTTTAGGCTCCGGAATAGGGACTTGCTTCTTATAACCTTTTTGTGCCTCAAAACATTGATTTTGATGTTCGCCAAAATTAGGGCTTTCAATACACAAGCTCTGAAATGAGTAAGACCACAATGTACATCAAAATTGCGTTTTGATGCTACTGACTTTGGAATTGGGACTTGTGTCTTGAAACCTTGTTGTGCCTCCAAACATCGATTTTGATGCTCCAAAACCGGGGTTTTTTGAGGCACAATTTCTAAAATAGGGTTCTAAGAGCACAATGTGCATCAAAATTGAATTTTGATGCTACTAGCTCTAGAATCGGGGCTTGCATCTTGAAACCTTGTTGTGCCTCCGAACACTGATTTCGATGTTTCAAAATCAGGGTTTTTGAGGCACAAGCTCCAGAAACGAGGCTCTAAGAGCACCATGTGCATCAAAATCACATTTTGATGCTACCGGCTATTGCGACTTGCGTCTTGCAACCTTGTGCCTCCGAATACCAATTTTGATGCTCTCAAAACGGGGCTTTTGAGGGACAAGCTCCTAAATAAGGTTCTAAGAGAACAATGTGCTTCAAAATCGCATTTTGACACTACCGGCTCTGGGATCGGGACTTGCATCTCCAAACCTTGTTGTGCCTCCAAACACCAATTTTTATATTGCGACACTAAGGCATTCGAGGTGGAAGCTTCGAAACAAGGTTCTAAGAGAACGATGTGCATCAAAATCAAATTTTGACACTACAAGCTCCGTAATGAGGTTCTAAGAGCACGATGTACTTCAAAATTGCGTTTTGACGCTACCGACTCTAGAATTGGGACTTGTGTCTTGAAACCTTGTTGTGCCTCCAAACACTAAATTTTATGCTCCTAAAACGAGGCTTTTGAGGCACAACCTCCGAAATGAGGTTCTAAGAACACCATGTTTGTCAAAATCATGTTTTGATGCTATCAGCTTGAGAAACGATACTTGTCTCTCGAAACCTTGTTGTGCCTTTAAACATTGATTTTGATATTTTGAAATTGGAGCTTTCGAGTCACACGCTCCAAAATCATGTTTTGACACTACAAGCTTCGGAATAGGGACTTGCATCTTGAAAGGTTGATTTGCCTCCAAATATCGATTTTGATGCTCCAAAACTGGGGCTTTTGAAGCACAATTTCTAAAGCAGGGTTCTAAGAGCACAATATGCATCAAAATTGAATTTTGATGCTACTGGCTCTAGAATAGGGTCTTGCATCTTGAAACCTTGTTGTGCCTCAAAACAATGATTTTGAAAACGAAGTTTTAAGAGCACGACGTGCATCAAAATAACGCTTTGACATTACAGGCTCTAGAATAGGGACTTGCATTTTGAAAGCGTGTTTTGCTTCCTAACACCAATTTTGATGCTACTGACTCTAGAATCGGGACTTGCATCTTGAAACCTTGTTGTGCCTCCAAACGTTGATTTTGACGCTCCAAAACTTGCTCTTTTGAGGCACAAGCTCCGAAATGAGCTTCTAACAGAATGATGTGCATCAAAATGAAATTTTGACGCTACAGGCTCCAGAATAGAGACTCGCTTCTTGAAACCTTGTTGTGCCTCCAAACTCTGGAATTGGGACTTGTGTCTTGAAACCTTGTCGTGCCTCCAAACACTGATTTTTATGCTCCATAAAGGAGGCTTTTGAGGCACAATCTCCAAAATGAGGTTCTAAGAACACCATGTTTGTCAAAATCATGTTTTGACACTATTAGCTTGAGAAGCGGGACTTGTGTCTTGAAGCCTTGTTGTGCCTTTAAACATTGATTTTGATGTTTCAAAACTGAAGCTTTCAAGCCACATGCTCTGAAACGAGGTTCTAAGAGTACAATGTGCATCAAAATCACGTTTTGCCACGGCGGCCTCCGGAATAGGGACTTGCGTCTTGAAAGCTTGTTGTGCCTCCAAATAGTAATTTTGATGCTTCGAAACTGATGATTTTGAGGCATAAGCTCCAAAACAAGGTTCTAAGAGCACGATGTGCATCAAAATGAAATTTTGATGCTACCGGCTCAGGAATCAGGACTTGCATCTTGAAACCTTATTGTCCCTCCAAACATCGATTTTGATGCTTCAAAGTTGGGGCTTTCGAGGCACAATATCTAAAGTAGGGTTCAAAGAGCACAATATGTACCAAAATTGAATTTTGATGCTACTGGCTCTAGAATCAGGGCTTGAATCTTGAAACCTTG
>NC_081412.1:286804505-286885505 GCF_030272615.1 Cryptomeria japonica
TTTTGAAGCTCCAAAACTGGGTCTTTCGAGGCATAACCTCGAAAAATGAAGATTTTGAGGCACAACCTCCAAAATGAGGTTCTAAGAACACCATGTTTGTCAAAATCGTGTTTTGAAGCTATCAGCTTGAGAATCGCGACTTGTGTCTTAAAACCTTGTTGTGCCTTTAAACATTGATTTTGATGTTTTGAAACTGGAGCTTTCGAGACACACGCTCCGAAATGAGGTTCTAAGAGCACGACGTGCATCAAAATAACGTTTTGACATTACAGGCTCTAGAATAGGGACTTGCATCTTGAAAGCTTGTTTTGCCTCCAAACGCCAATTTTGATGCTTCGAAACCGATGATTTTGATGCATAAGCTCCAAAACAAGGTTCTAAGAGCACTACGTGTATCAAAATAAAATTTTGACGCTACCCGCTCCAGAATCAGGACTTACATCTTGAGACCTTGATGTGCCTCCAAACATCGATTTTGATGCTCCAAAACTAGGGATTTTGAGGCACAATTTCTAAAACAGGGTTCTAAGAGCACAATGTTCATCAAAATTGAATTTTGATGCTACTGGCTCTAAAATCAGGGCTTGCATCTTGAAAGCTTGTTGTGCCTCCAAACACTGATTTTGATGTTCCCAAATAAGAGCTTTCAAGGAGCAAGCTCCGAAATGAGGTTCTAAGAGCACGATGTACATCAAAATTGCATTTTGATGCTACCGACTCTGGAATTGAGGCTTGTGTCTTGAAACCTTCTTGTGCCTCCAAACACTAATTTTTATGCTCCAAAAATGAGGCTTTTGAGGCACAACCTCTGAAATGAGGTTCTAAGAACACCATGTTTGTCAAAATCGTGTTTTGACACTATCAGCTTGAGAATCGGGACTTGTGTCTTGAAACCTTGTTGTGCCTTTAAAAATTGATTTTGATGTTTTAAAACTGGAGCTTTCAGGCGACATGCTCCGAAATGAGGTTCTAAGAGCACAATGTGCATCAAAATCACGTTTTGCCACTACGGCCTCCGGAATAGGGACTTGCATCTTGAAAGCTTGTTGTGCCTCCAAAAAACAATTTTGATGCTTCGAAACCAATGATTTTGAGGCATAAGCTCCAAAACAAGGTTCTAAGAGCACGATGTGTGTCAAAATAAAAATTTGACGCTACCAACTCAAGAATCAGGACTTGCATCTTGAAACCTTGTTATTCCTCCAAACATCGATTTTGATGCTCCAAAACTAGGGCTTTCGAGGCAAAATATCTAAAATAGGGTTCTAAGAGCACAATATGCATCAAAATTCAATTTTGATGCTACTGGCTCTAGAATCAGGGCTTGCATCTTGAAACCTTGTTGTGCCTCAATACACTGATTTTGAAACTCCGAAAATTACGTTTTGACACTACCGACTTTGAATTGGGACTTGTTTCTTGAAACCTTGTTGTGCCTCCAAACACTAATTTTTATGCTCCAAAAATGAGGCTTTTGAGGCGCAACCTCCGGAATGAGGTTCTAAGAACACCATGTTTGTCAGAATAATGTTTTAACGCTATCAGCTTGAGAATCATGACTTGTGTCGTTAAACCTTGTTGTGCCTTTAAGCATTGATTTTGATGTTTTGAAGCTGGAGCTTTGGAGCCACACGCTCCGAAACGAGGTTCTAGGAGCATGATGTGAGTCAAAATCATGTTTTGACACGAATAGGGTCTTGCATCTTGAAAGCTTGTTGTGCCTCCAAACACCAATTTTGATGCTTCGAAACCAAATATTTTGAGGCATAAGCACCAAAACAAGGTTGTAAGAGCACGATGTGCGTCAAAATCAAAATTTGATGCTACAGGCTCCTGAATCAGGACTTGCATCTTGAAACCTTGTTTAGCCTCCAAATATCAATTTTGACGCTCCAAAACTGGCGCTTTTGAAGCCCAATTTCTAAACCAGGGTTCTAACAGCACAATGTGCATAAAAATTGAATTTTGATGCGATTGGCTCTATAATCGAGGCTTGCATCTTGAAACCTTGTTGTGCCGCACAACACTAATTTTGATGCTCCGAAACCGGGGCTTTTAAGGCACAAGCTTCGAAATGAGGTTCTAAGAGCACGATGTGCGCCAAAATCAGATTTTTAAACGTGGTTGTGCCTCCAAACATTGATTTTGACACTCCAAATCTGGGTCTTTCCAAGCACAAGCTCCGGAATGAGCTTCTAAGAGAATGATGTGCGTAAAAATGAAATTTTGATGCTACAAGCTCTAGAATAGGGACTTGCCAAAACATTGATTTTGATGTGCCAAAATCAGGGCTTTCAAGGCACAAGCACTAATTTTTATGCTCCAAAAATGAGGCTTTTGAGGCGCAACCTCCGAAATGAGCTTCCAAGAACACCATGTTTGTCAAAATAGTATTTTGACGCTATCAGCTTGAGAATCGGGACTTGTGTCATGAAACCTTGTTGTGCCTTCAAACATTGATTTTGATGTTTTGAAACTGGAGCTTTCGAGCCACACTCTCTCAAACGAGGTTTTAAGAGCACAATGTGCATCAAAATCATGTTTTGACACTAAATGCTCCGGAATAGGGACTTGCGTCTTGAAAGCTTGTTGTGCCTCCAAACACCAATTTTGATGCTTCAAAACCAAAGGTTCTAAGAGCACAATGTGCATCAAAATCAAATGTTAACGCTACCGGCTCCAGAATCAGGACTTCCATCTTGAAACCTTGTTGTACCTTTAAACATTGATTTTGATGTTTTGAAACTGGAGCTTTGGATCCACACGCTTTGAAACGAGGTTCTAAGAGCACGATGTGCATCAAAATCACGTTTTGACACTAAAGGCTGCGGAATAGGGACTTGCCTCTTGAAAGCTTGTTGTGCCTTAAAACACCAATTTTGATGCTTCGAAACCGAAGATTTTGAGGCATGAGCTCCAAAACAAGGTTTTAAGAGTACGGTGTGCATCAAAACCAAACTTTGACGCTACCAGCTCCACAATTAGGACTTGCATCTTTAAACCTTGTTGTGCCTCCAAACATCGATTTTGATGCTCGACAACTGGAGCTTTTGAGGCACAATTTCTAAAACAGGGTTCTAAGAGCACATTGAACTTGGATGCGACTGGCTCTACAATCGGGTCTTGCATCTTGAAACCTTGTTTTGCCTCAAAAAAATGATTTTGATGCTCCAAAACCAGGGCTTTTGAGGCACAAGCTTCGAAATGAGATTCTAAGAGCATGATGTGCGTCAAAATCAGATTTTGACGCTATTGACTCTAGAATCGAGACTTGCATATTGAAACCTTGTTGTGCCTCCAAACATTGATTTTGATGCTCCAATACTGGGTCTTTCAAAGCAGAAGCTCCGAAATGATCTTCTAAGAGAATGATGTGCGTCAAAATGGATTTTTGACACATTAGGCTCTGGAATTGGGACTTGCTTCTTGAAACCTTGTTGTGTCTCAAAACATTGATTTTGATGTTCCAAAATCAGGGCTTTCAAGGCACAAGCTCTGAAATGAGGTTTTAAGAACATGATGTACATCAAAATTATGTTTTGACGCTACCGACTCTGGAATTGGGACTTGTGTCTTGAAACCTTGTTGTGCCTCCAAACATTGATTTTGATGCTCCAAAACTGGGGCTTTTGAGGCACAATTTCTAAAATAGGGTTCTAAGAGCACAATGTGAATCAAAATTGAATTTTGATGCTACTGGCTCTACAATCGGGGATTTCAAGGCACAAGCTCTAAAATGACGTTCTAAGAGCATGATGTACATCAAAATTGAATTTTGATGCTACTGACTATGGAATTGGGACTTGTGTCCTGAAACCTTGTTGTGCCTCCAAACACTAATTTTTATGCTCCAAAAATGAGGCTTTTGAGGGACAACCTGCAAAATAACGTTCTAAGAACACCATGTTTGTCAAAATCATGTTTTGATGCTATCAGCTTGATAATCGAGACTTGTGTCTTGAAACCTTGTTGTGCCTTTAAACATTGATTTTGATGTTTTGAAACTGGAGCTTTTGAGCGACACATTGCGAAATGAGGTTCTAACAGCATGATGTGCATCAAAATCATGTTTTGACACTATAGGCTCTGGAATAGGGACTTGCGTGTTGAAACCTTCTTGTGCCTCCAAACACCAATTTTGATGATTCGAAACCAAAGATTTTGAGGCATAAGCTCCAAAACAAGGTTCTAAAAGAACACTGTGCGTCAAAATCAAAATTTGACGCTACCAGCTCCAGAAGTAGGACTTGCATCTTTAAACCTTGCTGTGCCACCAAACATCAATTTTGATGCTCCAAAACTGGGGCTTTTGAGGCAGAATTTCTAAAATAGGGGTCTAATAGCACAATGTGCATCAAAATTGAATTTTGATGCTACTGGCTTTGGAATCGGGGCTTGCATCTTGAAACCTTGTTGTGCCTCAAAACACTGATTTTGATGCTTTGAAACCGGGGCTTTCCAGGCACAAGCTTCGAAATGAGGTTCTAAGAGCACGATGTGCACCAAAATCAGATTTTGATGCTATTGACTCTAGAATCGGGACTTGCATCTTGAAAACTTGTTGTGCCTCCAAACATCAATTTTGATGCTCCAAAACTGGGGCTTTTGAGGCACAATTTCTAAAATAGGGTTCTAAGAGCACAATGTGCATCAAAATTGAATTTTGATGATACTGGCTCTAGAATCAGGGCTTGCATCTTGAAACCTTGTTGTGCCTCAAAATCAGAGCTTTCAAGGAACAAGCTCTGAAATGAGGTTCTAAGAGCATGATGTACATTAAAATTGCGTTTTGACGCTAGCGACTCTAGAATTGGGACTTGTAACTTGAAACATTGTTGTGCCTCCAAACACTAATTTTTATGCTCCAAAAAGGGAGGCTTTTGAGGCACAACCTCTGAAATGGGGTTCTAAGAACACCATGTTTGTCAAAATGGTGTTTTGACGCTATCAGCTTGAGAATCGGGATTTTTGTCTTGAAACCTTGTTGTTCCTTTAAACATTTATTTTGATGTTTTGAAACTGTAGCTTTCGAGCCACACGCTCCGAAATGAGGTTCTAAGAGCACGATTTGCATCAAAATTATTTTTTCACACTACAGGCTTTGGAATAGGGACTTGCATCTTGAAAGTTTGTTGTGGCTGCAAACACCAATTTTGATGCTTCAAAACTGAAGATTTTGAGGCATAAGCTCCAAAACAAGGTTCTAAGAGCACGATGTGTGTCAAAATCAAATTTTGACGCTACGGGCTCTAGAATCAGGACTTACATCTTGAAACCTTGTTGTGCCTCCAAACATCTATTTTGATGCACCAAAACTAGGGCTTTTGAGGTACACTTTCTAAAACAGGGTTCTAAGAGCACAATGTGCATCAGACTTGAATTTTGATGCTACCGGCTCTTGCATCGGGGCTTGCATCTTGAAACCTTGTTCTGCCTCAAAACACTGATTTTGATGATTCAAAATGAGGTTCTAAGAGCATGATGTAAGCCAAAATTTGATTTTGACGATATTGACTCTAAAGTCAGGACTTACATGTTGAAACCTTGTTGTGCCTCCAAACATTGATTTTGATGCTGAAAAACTGGGTCTTTCTAGGCACAAGCTCTGAAATGAGCTTCTAAGAGAATGATGTGCGTCAAAATAGAATTTTGACGCTACAGGCTTTAGAATAGGGACTTGCTTCTTGAAACCTTGTTGTGCCTCCAAACATTGATTTTCATTTTCCAAAATCAGGGCTTTCAAGGCACAATCTCGAAAATGAGCTTCTAAGAGATGTAAATCAAAATTGCGTTTTGACACTACTGACTCTGCAAATGGGACTTGCGTCTTGAAATGTTGTTGTTCCTCCAAACACTTTTTTTATACTAAAAAAATGAGGCTCTAAGAGCACCATATTTGTCAAAATCGTGTTTTGATGCTATCAACTTGAGAATCAGGACTTGTGTCTTGAAACCTTGTTGTGGCTTTAAACATTAATTTTGATGTTTTGAAACTAGAGCTTTCAAGGCACAAGCTCCGCAAACGAGGTTCTAAGAGCATCATGTGCGTCAAAATCACATTTTGATGCTACCAGCTCTGAAATAGCGACTTGTGTCTTGCAACCTTGTGCCTCCAAATACCAATTTTGGTGCTTGAAAACCGGGGCTTTCTAGGGACAAGCTCCTAAATAAGGTTCTAAGAGCACGATGTGCTTCAAAATCACATTTTGACACTACCGGCTATGGAATTGGGACTTGCATCTTGAAACCTTCTTGTGCCTCCAAACACCAATTTTGATATTCTGAAACCGAGGCGTTCGAGGTGCAAGCTTTGAAAGAAGGTTCTAAGAGAACGATGTGACTCAAAATTGAATTTTGATGCTACTGACACGAGAATCGGGACTTGCATCTTGAAACCTTGTTGTGCCTCCAAACAATAATTTTGATGTTCCAAAATTAGGGCTTCCAAGACACAAGCTCCGAAATGAGGTTCTAAGAGCACAATGTACATCAAAATTGTGTTTTGATGCTACCGACTCTAGAATTGGGACTTGTGTCTTGAAACCTTGTTCTGCCTCCAAACACTAATTTTTATGCTCCAAAAACGAGGCTTTTGAGGCACAACCTCCGAAATGAGGTTCTAAGAACACCATGTTTGTCAAAATTGTGTTTTCATGCTATCATTTTGAGAATCGCGACTTGTGTCATGAAACCTTGTTGTGTCTTTAAACATTGATTTTCATGTTTTGAAACTGGAGCTTTCGAGCCACATGCTCCGAAACTAGGTTGTAAGAGCACGATGTGCATCAAAATCATGTTTTCACACTATAGGCTCGAGAATGGGGACTTGCGTCTTGAAAGCTTGTTGTGCCTCCAAACATCAATTTTGATGCTTCGAAACCAAAGATTTTGAGGCATAAGCTTCAAAATAAGGTTCTAAGACCATGATGTGCGTCAAAATCAAATTTTGATGCTACCGGCTCCAAAATCAACACTTGCATCTTGAAACCTTTTTGTGCCTCCAAACATCAATGTTGATGCTCCAAAACTGGGGCTTTTGAGGCACAATTTCTAAAACAGGGTTATTAGAGCACAATGTGCATCAAAATTGAATTTTGATGCTGCAAGCTCAAGAATCGGGGCTTGCATCTTGAAACCTTGTTGTGCGTCAAAACACTGATTTTGATACTCCAAAACTGGGGATTTCAAGGCACAAGCTTTGAAATGAGGTTCTAAGAGCACGATGTGCGCCAAAATCAAATTTTGACGCTATTGACTCTACAATCGGGACTTGCATCTTGAAACCTTGTTGTGTCTCCAAAAAATGATTTTGATGCTCCAAAACTGGGTCTTTGGACCCTACACACTCCGGAATAGGGACTTGCTTCTTTAAACCTTGTTGTGCCTCCAAACGCTGATTTTGATGTTCCAAAATCAGGGCTTTCAAGGCACAAGCTCCGTAATGAGGTTCTAAGAGCACGATGTACATCAAAATTGTGTTTTGACGCTACCGACTCTGGATTTGGGACATGTGCCTTGAAAATTTGTTGTGCCTCCAAACACTAATTTTTATGCTCCAAAAATGAGGATTTTGAGGCACAACCTCTAAAATCAGGTTCTAAGAACACCCTGTTTGTCAAAATAGTGTTTTGATGCTATCAGCTTGAGAATCAAGACTTGTGTCTTGAAACCTGGTTGTGCCTTTAAACAATCATTTTGATGTTTTCAAACTGGAGCTTTTGAGCCACATGCTCCGAAATGAGGTTCTAAGACCATGATGTGCCTCAAAATAATGTTTTGACACTACATGCTCCGAAATAGGGACTTTTGTCTTGAAAGCTTGTTCTGCCTCCAGACACCAATTTCTATGTTTCAAAACCAAAGATTTTGAGGGATAAGCTCCAAAACAAGGTTCTAAGAGCATGATGTGCGTCAAAATCAAAATTTGACACTACCAGCTCCAGAATCAGGACTTGCATCTTGAAACCTTGTTGTGCCTCCAAACATCGATTTTGATGCTCCAAAACTGGGGCTTTTGAGGCATAATTTCTAAAACAGGGTTCTAAGTTGCTTCAATTTTGATGCAACTCGCTCTAGAATCGAGGCTTGCATCTTGAAACCTTGTTGCGTCTCAAAACATTGATTTTGACTTTCCAAAACTGGGTCTTTTGAGACCCAAGTTCTGAAATGAGCTTCTAAGACAATGATGTGCATCAAATGGAATTTTGATGCTACAAACACTGACTTTTGACGCTCCGGAATAGGGACTTGCTTCTTGAAACTTTTTTGTGCCTCCAAACACTTATTTTTATGTTCCAAGGCACAAGTTTTGAAATGAGGTTCTAAGAGCACGGTGTACATCAAAATTGCATTTTGACGCTACCGACTCTGGAATTGGGACTTGTGCCTTGGAACCTTTTCTTGCCTCCAAAAACTAATATTTTTGTCAAAATCGTGTTTTGACGCTATCAGCTTGAGAAAAGAGACTTGTGTCTTGAAACCTTGTTGTGCCTTTAACCATTTATTTTGATGTTTTGAAACTAGAGCTTTCGAGGCACACGCTCCGAAATGAGGTTCTAAGAGCACGATGTGCATCAAAATCATGTTTTCACACTACAGGCTCTGGAATAGGGACATGCGTCTTGAAAGCTTGTTGTGCCTCCAAACATCAATTTTGATGCTTCGAAATTGAAGATTTTGAGGTATAAGCTCCAAAACATGATTCTAAGAGCACGATGTGCATCAAAATTTGGCTCCAGAATCAGGACTTGCACCTTGAAACCTTGTTGTGCCTCCAAACATCGATTTTGATGCTCCAAAACTGGGGCTTCTGAGGCACAATTTCTAAAACAGGGTTCTAAGAGAACAATGTAAATCAAAATTTATTTTTGATGCTATTGGCTCTAGAATCGGGGCTGGCATCTTAAAACCTTGTTGTGCCAAAAAACACTGATTTTGATGCTCTGAAGTCGGGGATTTCAAGACACAAGCTTCAAAATGAGGTTCTAAGAGCACGATGTGCTCCAAAATAAGATTTTGACGCTATTGACTCTAGAATTGGGACTTCATCTTGAAAACCTTGTTGTGCCTCCAAACACTGATTTCGATGATTCAAAATCGGGGCTTTCAAGGCACAAGCTCCACAAACGATGCTCTAAGAGCACCATGTGCGTCAAAATCTTGTTTTGACACTGCCAGCTCCGAAATCGTGACTTGCTGAAACCTTGTGTCTCCAAACTACAATTTTGATGCTCCCAAATCGGGGCTTTCGAGGGAAAAGCTCCTACGCCTACTTTAAACCTTGTTGTAACTCCAAACACTCATTTTGATGTTCCAAACACTGATTGAATTTTGATGCTACTGGCTCTATAATCGGGGCTTGTATCTTGAAACCTTGTTGTGCCTCAAAACACTAATTTTGATGCTCTGAAACCGAGGCTTTTGAGGCACAAGCTTCAAATGAGGTTCTAAGAGCACTATGTGCGCCAAAATCAGATTTTGATGTTATAGACTCTAGAATCAGGACTTGCGTCTTGAAACCTTGTTGTGCCTCCAAACACTAATTTTATGTTCCAAAATTAGGGCTTTCAAGGCACAAGCTCCGAAATGAGGTTCTAAGAGCACGATGTACATCAAAAGGGCATTTTGACGCTACCGACTCTAGAATTGGGACTTGTGTCTTGAAACCTTGTCGTGCTTCCAAAAAAAAAAATTATGCTCCAAAAAGGAGGCTTTTGAGGCACAACCTCTGAAATGAGGTTCTAAGAACACCATGTTTGTCAAAATCGTGTTTTGACGCTATCAGCTTGAGAATCGGGACTTGTGTAGTGAAACCTTGTTGTGCCTTTAAACATTGATTTTGATATTTTGAAACTAGATCTTTCGAGCCACATGCTCCGAAACGAGGTTCTAAAAACACGATCTGCATCAAAATCACGTTTTGACACTACAGGCTCTAGAATAGGGACTTGCATCTAGAAAGCTTGTTATGCCTTCCAACACAAATTTTGATGCTTTGAAACCGATGATTTTGATGCATAAGCTCCAAAACAAGGTTCTAAGAGCACGATGTGCGTCAAAATCAAATTGTGACGCTACGGGCTCCAGAATCAGGACTCGCATCTTGAAACCTTGTTGTACTTCCAAACATCGATTTTGATGCTCCAAAACAGGGGCTTTTGAGGCACAATTTCTAAAAAAGGGTTCTAAGAACACAATATGCATCAACATTGAATTTTGATACTACTGGCTCTAGAATCGGGGCTTGCATCTTGAAACCTTGTTGTGTCTCAAAACACTGATTCTGATGCTCCAAAACTGGGGCTTTCGAGGCACAAGCTTCGAATTGAGGTTCTAAGAGCACGATGTGCGCCAAAATCAGATTTTGACGCTACTGACTCTAGAATCAAGACTTGCATCTTGAAACCTTGTCGTGCCTGCAAACATTGATTTTGATGCTCCAAAATTGGGTCTTTCAAGGCACAAGCTCCGAAATGAGATTCTAAGAGAATGATGTGCGTGAAAAGTGAATTTTGAAGCTACAGCCTCTGAAATAGGGACTTGCATCTTGAAACCTTGTTGTTCCTCAAAACACTGATTTTGATGCGCCTAAACAAGGGCTTTCAAGGCACAAGCTTAATGAGGTTCTAAGAGCACGATGTGCGCCAAAATTAGATTTTGACGTTATTGACTCTAGAATCGGGACTTGCATCTTGAAACCTTGTTCTGCCTCCAAAGATTGATTTTGCTATTCCAAAACTGGGTCTTTCCAGGCACAAGCTCCGAAATGAGCTTCTAAGAGAATGATGTCCGTCAAAATTGCATTTTGACTCTACAGGCTCCGGAATAGGGACTTGCTTCTTGACACCTTGTTGTGCCTCTCCAAACACTAATTTTGATGTTCCAAAATCAGGGCTTTCAAGGTACAAGCTCCAAAATGATGTTCTAAGAGCAGGATGTACATAAAAAATGAGGCTTTTGAGGCACAACCTCTTAAATTGGGACTTGTGTCTTGAAACCTTGTTGTGCCTCCAAACACTAATTTTTCTGCTCCAAAACTGAGGCTTTTGAGGCACAACCTCTAAAACGAGGTTCTAAGAACACCGTGTTTGTCAAAATCGTGTTTTGATGCTATCAACTTGAGAATCGAGATTTGTGTCGAGAAACCTTGTTGTGTCTTTAAACATTGATTTTGATGTTTTAAAACTGGAGCTTTCGAGCCACACGTTTTGAAACGGGGTTCTAACAACACGATGTGCATCAAACTCATGTTTTAACACTACAGGCTTTGGAATAGGGACTTGCGTCTTCAAAGCTTGTTGTGCCTCAAAACACCAATTTTGATGCTTCGAAACCAAATATTTTTGAGGTATAAGCTCCAAAACAAGGTTCTAAGGGCACGATATGCGTCAAAATCAAATTTTCATGCTACCGGTTCTAGAATCAGGACTTGCATCTTCAAACCTTGTTATGCCTCCAAACATAGATTTTGATGCTCCAAAATTAGGGCTTTTGAGGCACAATTTCTAAAATAGGGTTCTAAAAGCTCCAAAATCAGGGCTTTCAAGGCACAATCTCTGTAATGAGGTTCTAAGAGCACGATGTACATCAAAATTTCATTTTGACGTTACCGACTCTGGAACTGGGAGTTGTGCCTTGAAATCTTGTTGTGCCTCCAAACACTAATTTTTACGCTCAAAAAATGAGGATTTTGAGGCACAACCTCCGAAATCAAGTTCTAAGAGCACCATGCTTGTCAAAATCGTGTTTTGATACTATCAGCTTGAGAATCGGGACTTGTGTCTTGAAACCTTGTTGTGCTTTTAAACATTGATTTTGATGTTTTGAAACTGGAGCTTTCGAGCCACACGCTCCGAAACGAGGTTCTAAGAGCATGATGTCATCAAAATTAAAATTTTGAAACTATAGGCTCCGAAATAGGGACTTGGGTCTTTAAAGCTTGTTCTGCCTCCAAACACCAATTTTTATGTTTCAAAACCGAAGATTTTGAAACCTTGTTGTACCTCCAAACATCTATTTTGATGCTCCAAAACTGGGGCTTTTGAGGCACAATTTGTAAAACAGGGTTCTAAGAGCACAATGTGGATCAAAATTGAATTTTGATGCGACTAGCTCTAGATTCCGGGCTTGCATCTTGAATGCTTGTTGTGCCTCGATACATAGATTTTGACGCTCCAAAACTGGGTCTTTCGAGACACAAGTTCCCAAATGAGCTTCTAAGAGAATGATGTGCGTAAAAATGGAATTTTGACGCTACAGACTCCGAAATAGGGACTTGCTTCTTGAAACCTTGTTGTGCCTCCAAACACTGATTTTTATGGTCCAAAATCAGGGCTTTCAAGGCACAAGCTCCGAAATGAGGTTCTAAGAGCATGATGTACATCAAAATTGCATTTTCACGCTACCGACTCTGGAATTGGGACTTGTGTCTTGAAACCTTGTCATGCCTCCAAACACTAATTTTTATTCTCCAAAAATGAGGCTTTTGAGGCACAACCTCTGAAATGAGGTTCTAAAAACACCATGTTTGTCAAAATCATGTTTTGAGGCTATCAGCTTGAGAATAGGGACTTGTGTCTTGAAACCTTGTTGTGCCTTTAAACACTGATTTTGATGTTTTGAAAATGGAGCTTTGGAGCCACACGCTCCGAAACGAGGTTCGAAGAGCATGATGTGCATCAAAATCACGTTTTGACAATAAAAGCTCCAGAATAGGGACTTGCATCTTGAAATCTTGTTGTGCCTCCAAACATCAATTTTGATGCTTCGTAACTGAAGATTTTGAGGCATAAGCTCCAAAACAAGGTTCTAAGAGCACGATGTGATTCAAAATGAAATCTTGACGCTACCGGCTATAAAATCAAGACTTGCATCTTCAAATCTTGTTATGCCTCTAAACATCGATTTTGATAGACAAAACCTAGGGCTTTTGAGGCACAATTTATAAGACAGGGTTCAAAGAGCACGATGTGCATCAAAATTGAATTTTGATGCTACTGGCTCTAGAATTAGGGCTTAGATCTTGAAACCTTGTTGTGCCTCAAAACACTGATTTTGATGCTCCAAAACTGGGGCTTTCGACACACAAGCTTCGAAATGAGTTTCTAAGGGCACGATGTACGCCAAAATTAGATTTTGACGCTATTGACTCTAGTATCGGGATTTGCATCTTGAAACCTTGTTGTGCGTCCAAACATTGATTTTGATGCTCCAAAACTGGATCTTCCGAGGTACAACCTCTAAAGCAGATTTAATGAAGAGCCCAGCCAATCCTCCCTATGCATGGAGTGGAGTCTTGAAGATGCAGGACCATTGACCAAGTTCTCTGTGTGGATGGTGGAGGACAGGATTTTAAAAGATCTTTTAAACAAGTTTTTTGCTGGCAGCAACATCCTCCATTTGCAAGCTCCCAACCAAAACCCCCCACGTGTTAGCAACCACAGAAAAATTCCAAAACAAATGCAATTTGCAGCCAACTCACTCCTCTTGTGTAGTGATTGAAAGGTTTAACAGCAAAACCCACTTCCTTGGCTAAATTTCCTTGCATGGAGTTTGGAGGGCAGCAGAAATACTTCCAAATCAAATGCAAACAGCAGTTAATCCTATCCTCCTGCGTGGCTATTTGGAGGCCATGTTAAAACAATCAAATGCATTGAAACAACTGAGTCCTCCTGCGTGGTATTTGTGGGAGGGCATCTGCAGTCTTAATAAACAAATGAAGCAAATGAGAGGGGCAGCGTTGAAGGAAGTATTGAAGAGTTAAGCTTTAAATACAAATGGAAATTTCTGCAGTCTCCCCTCCCTCACGTGGTGTCTGGTTTATGAGTGTGGTGTTGTGAGAGGATAGAGTGTTCAAGAAAAAATGCAGTTTGCTGGGTGTAAAGCCACTTCCTCCCCATGTGAAGTCTCTGGTAGCAGCTACAACAGTTAAAGAATTTCTCAAACAAATGCAATGATCAACAAATCCATTATTCCCTCTCACGTGGTAGGGTAAAGGATTAAAACTCTTGCATCAGATGTTTCAAGCAAAAGAAAATGATAAAAACGCCATTAAGTTGCAGAGAAAGCTTCAAAAATGCATTCCCAGGTATAATGCATTATCCCACATTCACTGTGGAGGGTAACTTTGTGGTATTTAAATGCAAAACCTTACAGTAGTAATATGTCTAAGCCATAAAGGCTTTTGACGGATGGTGCTTGATGGCGCCCAAGGTGGGCCCACATGCGAGCACGGATCCCGAGGTGATAGAGGAGTTGACTGGATGGCGACTAGGTGGACCCCACGCATGCATGCTTCCCGAGGTAAGTAGGCAAAATTTTGCAGAGAAAGGTCGGGTTAACGAGTGAGCAAGTTCGAGATGGATCGACGGTGCGCGCTATTTCATGAAAGGAAGATGCACGCGAGTTACACCCTGCAAAATAGCGAAAGTGAACGAGAGCCGTCCACGTGTCGTGATAGGTGGCAATCCAGTGGCGATGACGTGGCACTAAGGTGGTGTACATGTGGCGACCAAGTGGCAGTGATGAGGTGTCATCCCAGGTGGCGTCCGGTCAACCCCATCGACCAATTGGAGGCCGCCACGTGGCAAAAGCGTTTGGACCAAATGGAGGCAAAAAATCAAAATTAAAATGAATAAATGATATAGTTCTGACTATATTAAAATTCGAAATATTTAAATGACTGAGCACAAATGGGAATTAATTCGCCCAAGGTCTAAATTTTGGCCAAAATATAAAGTATTATATATCGCCAGAAAGCTCTCAGAGTGAGGAATCTGATTATGAGGTTAATTTTGACAAATGTGGGATATTTTGGAGGCAGTTTCCATGGGAACAAAATTCAGTTAAAGAGGAGACACTTGGCAATTCAGTTGCAGATTTGATTTTCTTCCCTCCTCTTTTTATTCTGAATTCTTCTCAATTGTAAAGGTTCCAGAAATTTGGAAAATTCTCTAGATTTGATGGCTTCCATTTTCTGAAGATCTTGACCCAAGTTTGTAAATGCTTCTGTTTCGTTTCAGGGTATAGAGATTGCAGTGCAGTGTTGTAAATATGGTTTTAATTGCTTTGTGATATCATTTTTTTCATTATTATGAATTCAATCCTCAAGGAGGATGAAATTTGTCATCTCAAGGAGATTGTATGATTGTCTGTAGGCATTCTTCAATGAAGAGTTTAAATTCTATAGTCAGTCATAAATAAGGAAATATGTATCCAGATCTGATGAATTTGTGAATGAATCAAATAGTGCATTAATATAAGGTATTGATGCATGAATATCTTGTTTAAGGAAAAGAAACTTGCATCTATGATTCATATTTGTAGTTTTGTGAGTGACTCTCCTGCCCAATGAAAAAAGGCACTAGTCTTTGACAGATTTGGGAATGGTCTCAGATATACATTTTAAAAGATAAATCTATTTCCCTTTATGTTTAGGGGTTAATGTTCTGTCCTTCCAAAGCTCTATTTCACCTATTATTTGTATAAGATCCAGCCCATCTGTACATGTTACCTAATTTGGTGAGCTTGTGGAATGGTTTGTCTGCTCATTGTTGATGCAGTCTTATGTTTGTGATTGTTGTATTCAATGCATCAAAAGGGTGTCCCCCCCTAGGTCTAGCAGAACCTGAAGTGCAGGAGGATCATTAGGATCCTATGTTATGTTGTCCCAACCCTGAAATGTTTCATTGATTGAGATTGGCTATCTCATAGATAGATTTACAGGTGTCTTGGGTTATCACTTTTGGTGAACAACACCTTGTTGTGCCTCAAAACACTGATTTTGATGCTCCAAAATTGGGGCTTTTGAGAAACAAGCTTCGAAATGAGGTTCTTAGAGCACGATGTGCGCCAAAATTAAATTTTGACGCTATTGACTCTAGAATCGGGACTTGCATCTTGAAACCTTTTTGTGCCTCGAAACATTGATTTTGACGCTCCAAAAGTTGGTCTTTCGAGGCACAAGCTCCGAAATGAGCTTCTAAGAGATTGATGCGCGTCAAAATAAAATTTTAACGCTACAGGATCTGGAATAGGGACTTGCTTCTTGATACCTTGTTGTGCCTCCAAACACTGATTTTTATGTTCTATAATCAATGCTTTCAATGCACAAGCTTCGAAATGAGGTTCTAAGAGCACGGTGTACATCAAAATTGTGTTTTGACGCTATTGACTCTGGAATTGGGACTTGTGTCTTGAAACCTTGTCGTGCCTCCAAACACTGATTTTTATGCTCCAGAAAGGAGGCTTTTGAGGCACAATCTCTGAAATGAGGTTCTAAGAACACCATATTTGTCAAAATCATGTTTTGATGCTATCAGCTTGAGAATCGGGACTTGTGTCTTGAAGCCTTGTTGTGCCTTTAAACATTGATTTTGATGTTTTGAAACTAGAGCTTTCGAGACACACTCTAAAACGAGGTTTTAAGAGCACGATGTGCATGTAAATCACGTTTTGACACTACAGGCTCTGGAATAGGGACTTGTATCTTGAAAGCTTGTTGTGCCTCCAAACACCAATTTTGATGCTTCGAAACCAAATATTTTGAGGCATAAGCTCAAAAACAAGGTTCTAAGTGCGTCAAAATCAAATTTTGACGCTACCGGCTCTAGAATAAGATTTGCATCTTGAAATCTTGTTGTGCCTCCAAACATCATTTTTGATGCTCCAAAACAGGGGCTTTTGACGCACAATTTCTATAATCGAGTTCTAAGAGCACAATGTGCATCAAAATTGAATTTTGATGGTAGTGGCTCTAGAATCAAGGCTTGCATCTTGAAACCTTGTTGTGCTTCAAACAATGATTTTGATGCTCCAAAACCAGGGCTTTCAACGCACAAGCTTTGAAATGAGCTTCTAAGAGAATAATATGCGTCAAAATGGAATTTTGACGCTAGAGGCTCCGGAATAGGGACTTGCTTCTTGAAACCTTTTTGTGTGCCTCCAAACACTGATTTTTTTGTTCCAAAACCAGGACTTTCAAGGCACAAGCTCCAAAATGAGGTTCTAAGAGCACGATGTACATCAAAATTGCATTTTTACGCTACCGACTCTAGAATTGGCACTACCGACTCTAGAATTGGGACTTCTTTTGAGGCATAACCTCCAAAACAAGGTTCTAAGAGCACGATGTGCGTCTAAATCAAATTCTGACGCTACCGGCTCTAAAATACGGACTTGCTTCTTGAAACCTTATTGTGCCTCCAAACACTGACTTTGATGTTCCAAAATCAGGGCTTTCAAGGCAGAAGCTTCGAAATTAGGTTCTAAGAGCACGATGTACATCAAAATTGTATTTTGATGCTACTGACTCTAGAATTGGGACTTGTGTCTTGAAACCTTGTTGTGTATCTAAGCACTAATTTTTATGCTCCAAAAATGAGGCTTTTGAGGCATAACCTCCGAAATGAGGTTCTAAGAACACCATGTTTGTCAAAATCATTTTTTGATGCTATCAGCTCGAGAATCAGGACTTTTGTCTAGAAACCTTGTTGTGCCTTCAAACATTGATTTTGATGCTCCAAAACTGGGTCTTTTGAGGCACAAGCTCCGAAATGAGCTTCTAAGAGAATAATATGCATCAAAATGAAATTTTGACGCTAGAGGCTTTGGAATAGGGACTTGCTTCTTGAAACCTTGTTGTGTGCCTCCAAACACTAATTTTTTTGTTCCAAAACCAGGGCTTTCAAGGCACAAGCTCGGAAATGAGGTTCTAAGAGCATGATGTACATCAAAATTGCATTTTGACACTACCGACTCTAGAATTGGGACTTGTTTTGAGGCATAAGCTCCAAAACAAGGTTCTAAAGCATGATGTGAGTCTAAATGTTTATGCTGCCGGCTCCGGAATAGGGACTTGCTACTTGAAACCTTGTCATGCCTCCAAACACTGACTTTGATGTTCCAAAATCAAGGCTTTCAAGGCACAAGCTCCAAAATGAGGTTTTAAGAGCACGATGTACATCTAAATTGCGTTTTGACGCTACCGACTTTGGATTTGGGACTTGCGCCTTTTAACCTTGTTGTGCCTCTCCAAACATTAATTTTTATGCTCCAAAAATGAGGCTTTTGAGGCACAACCTCCGAAATGAGGTTCTAAGAACACCTTGTTTGTCAAAATTGTCTTTTGACGCTATCAGCTTGAGAATCAGGACTTGTGTCTTCAAACCTTGTTGTGCATTTAAATATTAATTTTGATGTTTTGAAACTGGAGCTTTCGAGCCACATGCTCCGAAACGAGGTTCTAAGAGCATGATGTGCATCAAAATCACGTTTTGACAATACAGGGTCCGGAATTCTTGAAAGCTTGTTGTGCCTCCAAACACCAATTTTGATGCTGCAAAACCTTGTTGTGGCTGCAAACATCGATTTTGATGCTCCAAAACTGGGGCTTTTGAGGCACAATTTCTAAAACAGGGTTCTACGAGCACAATGTGCATCAAAATAGAATTTTGATGCTACTGGCTCTAGAATTGGGGCTTGTATCTTGAAACCTTGTTGTGCCAAAAAACACTGATTTTGATGCTCCGAAACCGGGTCTTTCGAGGCACAAGCTTTGAAATGAGGTTCTAAGAGCACGATTTGCACCAAAATCAGATTTTGACGCTATTGACTCTAGAATTGGGACTTGCATCTTGAAACCTTGTTGTGCCTCCAAACATTGATTTTGATGTTTCAAAAGTGGGCTTTCGAGGCGCAAGCTCCGCAAATGATGCTCTAAGAGCACCATGTGCCTTAAAATCACATTTTGACGCTATCAGCTCCGAAATCGCGACTTGCTTCTCGCAACCTTGTGCCTCCAAACACCAATTTTGATGTTCCCAAACTGGGGCTTTCGAGGGACAAGCTCCTAAATAAGGTTCTCAGAGCACAATTTGCTTCAAAATCTCATTTTCATACTACTAGCTCTGGAATCAAGACTTGCATATTGAAACCTTTTTCTGCCTCGAAACATTCATTTTGACGCTCCAAAAGTGGGCCTTTCGAGGCACAAGCTCCGAAATGAGCTTCTAAGAGATTGATGTGCGTCAAAATAGAATTTTAACGCTACAGGATCCGGAATAGGGACTTGCTTCTTGATACCTTGTTGTGCCTCCAAACACTTTTTTATGTTCCAAAATCAATGCTTTCAAGGCACAAGCTCCGAAATGAGGTTCTAAGAGCATGGTGTACATTAAAACTGTATTTTGACGCTACCGACTCTGGAGTTGGGACTTGTGTCTTGAAACCTTGTTGCGCCTCCAAACACTATAACCTCCAGAATAGGGACTTGCATCTTGAAAGCTTGTTGTGCTTCCAAACACCAATTTTGATGTTTTGAAACCGAAGATTTTTAGGCATAAGCTCCAAAACAAGGTTGGAAAAGCACGATGTGCGTCAAAAGCAATTTTTGATGCTACCGGCTCCAGAATCAAGACTTGCATCTTCAAACCTTGCTGTGCCTCCTAAGATTGATTTTGATGCTCCAAAATTGGGGCTTTTGAGACACAATTTATAACACAGGGTTCTAAGAGCACAATGTGAATCAAATTGAATTTTGATGCTATTGGCTCAAGAATCGGGCCCTGGATCTTGAAACCTTGTTTTGCCTCAAAACATTGATTTTGATGCTCCGAAACTGGGGCTTTCAAGGCACAAGCTTCGAAATGAGGTTCTAAGAACACGATGTGCGTCAAAATTTGATTTTGACGCTATTGACTCTAGAATCGGGACTTGCATCTTGAAACTTTGTTGTGCCTCCAAATATTGATTTTGATGCTCCAAAACTATGTCTTTTGAGGCACAAGCTCCGAAATGAGCTTCTAAGAGAATGATGTCCGTCAAAATGGAAGTTTAACTCTACAGGCTTCGGAATAGGGATTTGCTTCTTTAAACCTGTTGTGCCTCCAAACACTGATTTTGATGTTCCAAAATCAGTGCTTTAAAGGCACAAGCTCCGAAATGAGGTTCTAAGAGCATGATGTACATCAAAATTGCGTTTTAACATTACAGGCTCCAGAATAGGGATTTGCATCTTGAAAGATTGTTGTGTCTCCAAACACCAATTTTGATGTTTCGAAACCGAAAATTTTGAGGCATAAGCTCCAAAACATTCTAGGAACACGATGTGCATCAAAATCAAATTTTGATGCTACGGGCTCAAGACTTGCATCTTGAAACTTGTTCTTCCAAACATCGGTTTTGATGCTCCAAAACTGTGGCTTTTGAGGCACAATTTCTAAAACAGAGTTCTAACAGCACAATGTGCATGAAAATTGAATTTTGATGCTACTGGCAATAGAATCGGGGCTTGCATCTTGAAACCTTGTTGTGCCTCGAAACATTAATTTTGATGCTATAAAACTGGGTGTTTCGAGGCACAACCTCCGAAATGAACTTCTAAGAGAATGATGTGCATGCGTCAAAATGGAATTTTGACCCTATAGGATCCGGAATAGGGACTTGTGTCTTGAAACCTTGTTGTGCCTCCAAACACTAATTTTTACACTCCAAAATGAGGCTTTTGAGGCATAACCTCTTAAATGAGGTTCTAAGAACACCATGTTCTTCAAAATCATGTTTTGACACTATGAGCTTGAGAATCGAGACTTGTGTCTTGAAACCTTGTTGAGCCTTTAAACATTGATTTTGATGTTTTGAAACTAGAGCTTTCGAGCCACACGCTCCAAAATGAGGTTCTAAGAGCACGATGTACATCAAAATCATGTTTTGACACTACAAGCTCCGGAATAGGGACTTACGTCTTGAAAGCTTGTTGTGTCTCCAAACACACATTTTGATGCTTCGAAACCGAAGATTTTGAGGCATAAGCTTCAAAATAAGGTTCTAAGAGCACAATGTGCATGCTAACCGCTCTAGAATCAGGACTTGCATCTTACAAACTTCTTGTGCCTCAAAACACTGATTTTGATGCTCCAAATCTGAGGCTTTCGAGGCACAAGCTTCGAAATGAGGTTCTAAGAGCACAATGTGTGCCAAAATCATATTTTGACGCTATTGACTCTAGAATCGGGACTTGCGTCTTGAAACCTTGTTGTGCCTACAAACATTGATTTTGACGCTCCAAAACTGGGTCTTTCGAGGCACAAGCTCCGAAATGAGTTTCGAAGAGAATGATGTATAGGGACTTGCTTCTTTAAACCTTGTTGTGCCTCCAAACACTAATTTTGATGTTCAAAAATCAGGGCTTTCAAGGCACAAGCTCCAAAATGAGGTTCTAAGAGCACGATGTACATCAAAATTGCGTTTTGACACTACCGACTCTGGAATTGGGTCTTGTGTCCCTAAACATTGTTGTGCTTCCAAACACTTATTTTTATTCTCCAAAAATGACGCTTTTGAGGCACAACCTCCGTAATGAGGTTCTAAGAACACCATGTTTGTCAAAATAGTGTTTTGACGATATCAGCTCGACAATCGGGACTTGTGTCGTGAAACTTTTGTTTGCCTTTAAACATTGACTTTGATGTTTTGAAACTGGAGCTTTCGAGCCACACGCTCTGAAATGAGGTTCTCAGAGAACGATGTGCATCAAAATCATGGCCTGAAAAAACCAATTTTGATGCTTCGAAACCAAAGATTTTGAGGCATAAGCTCCAAAACAAGGTTTTAAGAGCATGATGTGCGTCAAAATCAAACTTTAACGCTACGGGCACCAAAATTAGGACTTGCATCTTGAAACCTTGTTGTGCCTCCAAACATCGATTTTGATGCTCCAAAACTAGGGCTTTTGAGGTACAATTTCTAAAACAGGGTTCGAAGAGCATAATATGCATCAAAATTGAATTTTCATGCTACTAGCTCTAGAATCGAGACTTGCATCTTGAAACCTTGTTGTGCCTCAAAACACTGATTTTGATGCTAAAAAACTAGGGCTTTCGAGGCACACGCTTAGAATCAGGTCTTGCATCTTGAAACATTGTTGTGCTTCCAAACACCAATTTTGATGCTTTGAAACCAAATATTTTGAGGCATAAGCTCCAAAACAAGGTTCTAAGAGCACGATGTGCGTCAAAATCAAATTTTGACGCTACCGGCTCCAAAATAAGGACTTGCATCTTCAAACCTTGTTGTGCCTCCTCACATCGATTTTGATGCTCCAAAATTGATGCTTTTGAGACACAATTTATAACACAGGGTTCTAAGAGCACAATGTGAATCAAAATTGAATTTTGATGTTGCCTCAAAACACTGATTTTGATGCTCCGAAAATGGGGCTTTCGAGGCACAAGCTTTGAAATGAGGTTCTAAGAACACGATGTCCGTGAAAATCAAATTTTGATGCTATTGACTCTAGAATTAGGAATTGCATCTTGAAACTTTATTGTGCCTCCAAACATTGATTTCGATGCTCCAAATTTGGGTCTTTCGAGGCATAAGCTCTGAAATGAGCTTCTAAGAGAATGATGTGCGTCAAAATGGAATTTTGACACTTTAGGCTCCGGAATAGGGACTTGCTTCTTATAACCTTTTTGTGCCTCAAAACATTGATTTTGATGTTCGCCAAAATTAGGGCTTTCAATACACAAGCTCTGAAATGAGTAAGACCACAATGTACATCAAAATTGCGTTTTGATGCTACTGACTTTGGAATTGGGACTTGTGTCTTGAAACCTTGTTGTGCCTCCAAACATCGATTTTGATGCTCCAAAACCGGGGTTTTTTGAGGCACAATTTCTAAAATAGGGTTCTAAGAGCACAATGTGCATCAAAATTGAATTTTGATGCTACTAGCTCTAGAATCGGGGCTTGCATCTTGAAACCTTGTTGTGCCTCCGAACACTGATTTCGATGTTTCAAAATCAGGGTTTTTGAGGCACAAGCTCCAGAAACAAGGCTCTAAGAGCACCATGTGCATCAAAATCACATTTTGATGCTACCGGCTATTGCGACTTGCGTCTTGCAACCTTGTGCCTCCGAATACCAATTTTGATGCTCTCAAACCGGGGCTTTTGAGGGACAAGCTCCTAAATAAGGTTCTAAGAGAACAATGTGCTTCAAAATCGCATTTTGACACTACCGGCTCTGGGATCGGGACTTGCATCTCCAAACCTTGTTGTGCCTCCAAACACCAATTTTTATATTGCGACACTAAGGCATTCGAGGTGCAAGCTTCGAAACAAGGTTCTAAGAGAATGATGTGCATCAAAATCAAATTTTGACACTACAAGCTCCGTAATGAGGTTCTAAGAGCACGATGTACTTCAAAATTGTGTTTTGACGCTACCGACTCTAGAATTGGGACTTGTGTCTTGAAACCTTGTTGTGCCTCCAAACACTAAATTTTATGCTCCTAAAACGAGGCTTTTGAGGCACAACCTCTGAAATGAGGTTCTAAGAACACCATGTTTGTCAAAATCATGTTTTGATGCTATCAGCTTGAGAAACGATACTTGTCTCTCGAAACCTTGTTGTGCCTTTAAACATTGATTTTGATATTTTGAAATAGGAGCTTTCGAGTCACACGCTCCAAAATCACGTTTTGACACTACAAGCTTCGGAATAGGGACTTGCATCTTGAAAGGTTGATTTGCCTCCAAATATCGATTTTGATGCTCCAAAACTGGGGCTTTTGAAGCACAATTTCTAAAGCAGGGTTCTAAGAGCACAATATGCATCAAAATTGAATTTTGATGCTACTGGCTCTAGAATAGGGTCTTGCATCTTGAAACCTTGTTGTGCCTCAAAACAATGATTTTGAAAACGAAGTTTTAAGAGCACGACGTGCATCAAAATAACGCTTTGACATTACAGGCTCTAGAATAGGGACTTGCATTTTGAAAGCGTGTTTTGCTTCCTAACACCAATTTTGATGCTACGAAATCGATGATTTTGATGCATAAACTCCAAAGAAAGGTTCTAAGAGCACTATGTGTATCAAAATCAAATTTTGACGGTACTTGCTCCAGAATCAGGACTTGCATCTTGAGACCTTGTTGTGCCTCCAAACATCGATTTTGATGCTCCAAAACTAGGGCTTTTGAGGCACAATTTCTAAAACAGGGTTCAAAGATCACAATGTTCATCAAAATTGAATTTTGATGCTACTAGCTCTAGAATCAGGGCTTGCATCTTGAAACCTTGTTGTGCCTCAAAACACTAATTTTGATGCTCTGAAACCGGTGCTTTTGAGGCACAAGCTTCGGAATGAGGTTTTAAAAGCATGATGTACGCCAAAATCAGATTTTGATGCTATTGACTCTAGAATCGGGACTTGCATCTTGAAACCTTGTTGTGCCTCCAAACGTTGATTTTGACGCTCCAAAACTTGCTCTTTTGAGGCACAAGCTCCGAAATGAGCTTCTAACAGAATGATGTGCATCAAAATGAAATTTTGACGCTACAGGCTCCAGAATAGAGACTCGCTTCTTGAAACCTTGTCGTGCCTCCAAACTCTGGAATTGGGACTTGTGTCTTGAAACCTTGTCGTGCCTCCAAACACTGATTTTTATGCTCCATAAAGGAGGCTTTTGAGGCACAATCTCCAAAATGAGGTTCTAAGAACACCATGTTTGTCAAAATCATGTTTTGACACTATTAGCTTGAGAAGCGGGACTTGTGTCTTGAAGCCTTGTTGTGCCTTTAAACATTGATTTTGATGTTTCAAAACTGAAGCTTTCAAGCCACATGCTCTGAAACGAGGTTCTAAGAGTACAATGTGCATCAAAATCACGTTTTGCCACGGCGGCCTCCGGAATAGGGACTTGCGTCTTGAAAGGTTGTTGTGCCTCCAAATAGTAATTTTGATGCTTCGAAACTGATGATTTTGAGGCATAAGCTCCAAAACAAGGTTCTAAGAGCACGATGTGCATCAAAATGAAATTTTGATGCTACCGGCTCAGGAATCAGGACTTGCATCTTGAAACCTTATTGTCCCTCCAAACATCGATTTTGATGCTTCAAAGTTGGGGCTTTCGAGGCACAATATCTAAAGTAGGGTTCAAAGAGCACAATATGTATCAAAATTGAATTTTGATGCTACTGGCTCTAGAATCGGGGCTTGAATCTTGAAACCTTGCTGTGCAAACAATGATTTTGAAACTCCAAAACTGGCTTTTGAGACACAAGCTTTGAAAGGAGGTTTAAAGAGCACAAGCTCTGAAATGAGGTTCTAAGAGCACAAGTTCCGAAATGAGGTTCTAAGAGCATGATGTACATCAAAATTACGTTTTGATGCTACCGACTCTGAATTGGGACTTGTTTCTTGAAACCTTGTTGTGCCTCCAAACACTAATTTTTATGCTCTAAAAATGAGGCTTTTGAGGCACAACCTCCAGAATGAGGTTCTAAGAGCATGACGTGAATCAAAATCACATTTTGACACTAGAGGCTCTAGAATAGGGACTTGCGTCTTGAAAGCTTGTTGTGCCTCCAAACACCAATTTTGATGCTTCAAAACCAAAGATTTTGAGGCATAAGCATCAAAACAAGGTTGTAAGACCACTATGTGCGTCAAAATCAAATTTTGATGCTACTAGCTCCTGAATCAGGACTTGCATCTTGAAACCTTGTTCTAAGAGCACAATTTGCATCAAAATTGAATTTTGATGCTACTAGCTCTAAACTCGAGGCTTGCATCTTGAAACCTTGTTGTGCCGCAAAACACTAATTTTGATGCTCCGAAACCGGGGCTTTTAAGGCACAAGCTTCGAAATTAGGTTCTAAGAGCACGATGTGCACCAAAATCAGATTTTGAAACCTTGTTGTGCCTCCAAACATTGATTTTGACGCTCCAAATCTGGATCTTTCCAAGTACAAGCTCCGGAATGAGCTTCTAAGAGAATGATGTGCATAAAAATGGAATTTTGATGCTACAGGCTCCGGAATAGGGACTTGCCTCTTGAAACCTTATTGTGCTTCAAAACATTGATTTTGATCTGCCAAAATCAGGGCTTTCAAGGCACAAGCTCCGAAATGAGGTTTTAAGAGCATGATGTACATCAAAATTGCATTTTGACGCTACCAACTCTGGAACTAGGACTTGTGTCTTGAAACCCTTTTGTGCCTTCAAACACTAATTTTTATGCTCCAAAAGCGAGGCTTTTGAGGCGCAATGTTCGAAATGAGCTTCCAAGAACACCATGTTTGTCAAAATACTATTTTGACGCTATCAGCTTGAGAATCGGGACTTGTATCATGAAGCTTTGTTGTCCCTTTAAACATTGATTTTGATGTTTTCAAACTGGAGCTTTCAAGCCACACGCTCTCCGAAATGAGGTTTTAAGAGCACGATGTGCATTAAAATCATGTTTTGACACTAAATGCTCTGAAATAGGGACTTCCGTCTTGAAAGCATGTTGTGCCTCCAAACACAAATTTTGATGCTTCAAAACCAATGATTTTGAGGCATAAGCTCCAAAACAAGGTTCTAAGAGCACAATGTGCATCAAAATCAAAATTTGACGCTACCGGCTCCAGAATCGGTGCTTGCATCTTGAAACCTTGTGCCAAAAAATACTGATTTTGATGCTCCAAAACCGAGGCTTTCGAGGCGCAGGCTTTGAAATGAGGTTTTAAGAGCACGATGTGCGCCAAAATCAAAGCTTTCAAGGAACAAGCTCCAAAATGAGGTTCTAAGAGCATGATGTACATCAAAATTATGTTTTGACGCTACCGACTTTGGAAATGGGACTTGTGTCTTGAATCCTTGTTGTGCCTCCAAACACTTATTTTTAAGCTCCAAAAATGAGGCTTTTGAGGCACAACCTCCGAAATGAGGTTCTAAGAACGCCATGTTTGTCAAAATCTTGTTTTCACGCTATCAGCTTGAGAATCGGGACTTTTGTCGTGAAACCTTGTTGTGCCTTTTAACATTGATTTCGATGTTTTCAAACTAGAGCTTTCGATCCACAAGCTCCGAAATGAGGTTCTAAGAGCACGATGTGCATCAAAATCATGTTTTGACACTAGAGGCTCTGGAATAGGGACTTGCATCTTGAAACCTTGTTGTGCCTTCAAACACCAATTTTGATGCTTCAAAACCGAAGATTTTGAGGCATGAGCTCCAAAACAAGGTTCTAAGAGTACGATGTGCATCAAAATCAAACTTTGACGCTACCAGCTCCACAATTAGGACTTGCATCTTTAAACCTTGTTGTGCCTCCAAACATCAATTTTGATGCTCCACAACTAGGGCTTTTGAGGCACAATTTCTAAAACAGGGTTCTAAGAGCACAATGTGCATCAAAATTGAATTTTGATGCTACTGGCTTTAGAATCGCGTCTTGCATCTTGAAACCTTGTTGTGCCTCAAAACAATGATTTTGATGCTCCAGAACCAGGGCTTTCGAGGCAAAAGCTTCGAAATGAGATTCTAAGAGCACGATGTGTGCCAAAATCAGATTTTCACGATGGGTCTTTCAAGGCACAAGCTCCGAAATGAGCTTCTAAGAGAATGATGTGCATCAAAATGGATTTTTGACGCATTAGGCTCTGGAATTGGGACTTGCTTCTTGAAACCTTGTTGTGTCTCAAAACATTGATTTTGATTTTCCAAAATCAGGGCTTTCAAGGCACAAGCTCTGAAATGAGGTTTTAAGAACACGATGTACATCAAAATTGCGTTTTGACGCTACCGACTCAGGAATTAGGACTTGTGTCTTGAAACCTTGTTGTGCCTCCAAACATCAATTTTGATGCTCTAAAACTAGGGCTTTGAGGCACAATTTCTAAAATAGGGTTCTAAGAGCACAATGTGAATCAAAATTGAATTTTGGTGCTACTAACTCTAGAATCAGGGATTTGAAGGCACAAACTCTAAAATGAGGTTCTAAGAGCATGATGTACATGTTTTGATGCTATCAGCTTGATAAGCGAGGCTTGTGTCTTGAAACCTTGTTGTGCCTTTAAATATTGATTTTGATGTTTTCAAACTGGAGCTTTTGAGCCACACGCTGTGAAATTAGATTCTAAGAGCATGATGTGCATCAAAATCATGTTTTGACAATACAGGCTCTTGAATAGGGACTTATGTCTTGAAACCTTCTTGTGCCTCCAAACACCAATTTTGATGCTTCGAAACCGAAGATTTTGAGGCATAAGCTCCGAAACAAGGTTCTAAGAGAACAATGTGCGTCAAAATCAAATTTTGACGCTACCGGCTCCATAAGTAAGACTTGCATCTTTAAACCTTGTTGTGCCTCCAAACATTGATTTTGATGCTCCAAAATTGGTGCTTTTGAGGCACAATTTCTAAAATAGGGTTCTAAGAGCACATTGTGCATCAAAATTGAATTTTGATGATACTGGCTCTATAAACGGGGCTTGCATCTTGAAACCTTGTTGTGCCTCAAAACAATGATTTTGATGCTCCCAAACTGGGGCTTTCAAGGCACAAGATTTGAAATGCTAAGAGCACGACGTGCGCAAAAATCAGATTTTGACGCTATTGACTCTAGAATCGGGACTTGCATCATTGAAACCTTGTTGTGCCTCAAAATCAGAGCTTTCAAAGCACAAGCTCCGAAATGAGGTTCTAAGAGCATGATGTACATTAAAATTACGTTTTGTCGGTACCGACTCTAGAATTGGGACTTGTAACTTGAAACATTGTTGTGCCTCCAAACACTAATTTTTATGCTCCAAAAAAGGAGGCTTTTGAGGCACAACCTCTGAAATGGGGTTCTAAGATCACCATGTTTGTCAAAATGGTGTTTTGACGCTATCAGCTTGAGAAACAGGAATTGCATCTTGAAACCTTGTTGTCCCTTTAAACATTTATTTTGATGTTTTGTAACTGGAGCTTTCAAGCCACATGCTCCGGAACGAGGTTCTAATAGCACGATGTGCATCAAAATAACGTTTTGACACTACAGGCTCCGGAATAGGGACCTGCGTCTTGAAATCTACTTCTACCTCCAAACACCAATTTTGATGCTTAGAAACTAAAAATTTTGAGGCATAAGCTCCAAAGCAAGGTTCTAAGAGCACGATGTGCATCAAAATCAAAATTTGATGTTACGGGCTCTAGAATCGGGACTTGCCTCTTGAAGCCTTGTTGTGCTTCCAAACATCGATTTTGATGCTCAAAAACTGGGACTTTTGAGATAGAATTTCTAAAAAAGGGTTCTAAGAGCACAATATGCATCAAAATTGAATTTTGATGCTACTGGCTCTACAATCGGAGCTTGTATCTTGAAACCTTGTTGTGCCTCAAAACATTGATTTTGATGCTCTGAAAACGGGGCTTTTGATGCACAAGCTTCGAATGAGGTTCTAAGAACACGATGTGCGCCAAAATAAGATTTTGATGCTATTCACTCTAGAATCAGGACTTGCGTCTTGAAACCTTGTTGTGCCTTCAAACACTGATTTTATGTTCCAAAATCAGGGCTTTCAAGGCACAAGCTCCGGAATGAGGTTCTAAGACCACGATGTACTTCAAAATTGCATTTTGACGCTACCGACTCTAGAATTGGGATTTGTGTCTTGAAACCTTGTTGTGCCTCCAAACACTAATTTTTATGCTCCAAAAAGGAGGCTTTTGAGTCACAACCTCCGAAATGAGGTTCTAAGAATACCATGTTTGTCAAAATCGTGTTCTAAGATTTTGAGGCATAAGCTACAAAATAAGGTTCTAAGAGCATCATGTGCTTCAAAAGCAAATTTTGGCGCTACCAGCTCCTGAATCAGGACTTGCATCCTGAAACATTATTGTGCTTCGAAACATCAATTTTGATGCTCCAAAACTAGGGCTTTTGAGGCACAATTTCTAAATCAGGGTTCAAAGAGCACAATGTGCATCAAAATTTAATTTTGATACTACTGGCTCCAAAATGGGGGCTTTGAAATGAGGTTCTAAGAGCACGATGTGTGCCAATATCAGATTTTGACACTATTGACTCTAGAATCAGGACTTGCTTCTTGAAACCTTGTTGTGCTTCCAAACACTCATTTTCAAGTTCCAAAATTAGGGCTTTCAAGGCACAAGCTCCGAAATGAGCTAAGAGCACGATGTACATCAAAATTGTGTTTTGATGCTACCAACTCTGGAATTGGGACTTGTGTCTTGAAACCTTGCTGTGCCTCCAAACACTAATTTTTATACTCCAAAAATGAGGCTTTTGAGGCACAACTTCTGAAATGCGGTTCTAAGAACACCATGTTTGTCAAAATTGTGTTTTGACGGTAACAGCTTGAGAATCGAGATTTGTGTCTAGAAACCTTGTTGTGCCTTTAAAAATTGATTTTGATGTTTTGAAACTGAAGCTTTCGAACCACACATTTTGAAACAGGGTTCTAACAACACAATGTGCATCAAAATCATGTTTTGACACTACAGGCTCCGGAATAGGGGCTTGCATCTTGAAAGCTTGTTGTGCCTCCAAACACCAATTTTGATGCTTGGAAACCAAATAGTTTGAGGCATAAGCTCCAAAACAAGGTTCTAAGGGCACGATGTGCGTCAAAATCAAATTTTCATGCTACTAGCTCTAGAATCAAGAATTGCAACTTGAAACCTTGTTGTGCCTCCAAACATCGATTTTGATGTTCCAAAACTGGGGCTTTTGAGGTACAATTTCTAAAATAGGGTTCTAAAAGCACAATGTGCATCAAAATTGAATTTCGATGCTACTGGCTCTAGAATTGGGGCGCATCTTGAAACCTTGTTGTGCCAAAAAACACTGATTTTGATGCTCTAAAATTGACACTTTCGGGGCACAAGCTTTGAAATGAGTTCTAAGAGCACGATGTGAGCCAAAATCAAATTTTGACGCAATTGACTCTAGAATCAAGACTTGCATCTTGAAACCTTGTTGTGCCTCCGAACATTGATTTTGATGATCCAAAACTGGGTCTTTCTTGGCATAGGCTCCGAAATGAGCTTCTAAGATAATGATGTGCGTCAAAATGAAATTTTGATACTACAGGCTCCGGAAAACGGACTTGCTTCTTGAAACCTTGTTGTGTCTCCAAACACTGATTTCGATGTTTCAAAATTGGGGCTTTTGAACACCTTGTGCCTCCAAACACCAATTTTGATACTCTCAAACCGGAGCTTTCGAGGGACTAGCTCCGAAATAAGGTTCTAAGAGCATAGTGTGCTTCAAAATCTTATTTTGACACAACCGGCTCTCGAATCGGGACTTGCATCTTGAAACCTTGTTGTGCCTCCAAACACCAATTTTGAAGTTCCGAAACCGGGGCATTCGAGGTACAAGCTTCGAAACATGGTTCTAATAGAACGATGTGCATCAAAATTGAATTTTGAAGCTAGCAGTATAGGAATAGGGACTTGCATCTTGAAATCTTGTTGTGCCTCCAAACATTGATTTTCATGTTCCAAAATCAGGGCTTTCAAGGCACAAGCGCCGAAATGAGGTTCTAAGAGCACAATGTACATCAAAAATTGCATTTTGACGCTACCAACTCTGGAATTCTGACTTGTGTCTCGAAACCTTTTTTGTGCCTCCAAAAACTAATTTTTATGCTCCAAAAATGAGGTATTTGAGGCACAACCTCCGAAATGAGGTTCTAAGAACACCATGTGTTGTCAAAATCGTGTTTTGATGCTATCATCTTGAGAATTGGGACTTGTGTCTAGAAACCTTGTTGTTCCTTTAAACATAAGTTTTGATGTTTTGAAATTGGAGCTTTCGAGCCACACGCTCCGAAACAAGGTTCTAAAACCATGATGTGCATCAAAATCATGTTTTGACACTACAGGCTCCAGAATAGGGAATTGCATCTTGAAAGCTTGTTGTGCCTCCAAACACCAATTTTGATGCTTTCAAACTAAAGCTTCTGAGGCATAAGCTCCAAAACAAGGTTCTAAGAGTACGATGTGCATCAAAATCAAATTTTGACGCTGCTGGCTCCAGAATCAAGACTTCCATCTTGAAACCTTGTTGTGACTTCAAACATCAATTTTGATGCTCCAAAACTGGGGCTTTTGAGGCACAATTTCTAAAATAGGGTTCTAAGAGCACAATGTGCATCAAAATTGAATTTTGATGCTACTGGCTCTAGAATCATGGCTTGCATCTTGAAACCTTGTAGTGAAAAAAAAAATTGATTTTGAAGCTCCAAAACTAGGGATTTCGAGGCACAAGCTACGCAATGAGGTTCTAAGAGCACGATCTGCGCAAAAATCAGATTTTGACGCTATTGACTCTAGAATCGGGACTTGCATCTTGAAATCTTCTTGTGCTTACAAACATTGATTTTGATGCTCCAAAAATGGGTCTTTCGAGGAACATGCTCCTAAATGAATTTCTAAGAGAATGATGTGCGTCAAAATGGAATTTTGACACTACAGGCTCCGGAAAAGGGACTTGCTTCTTGAAACCTTGTTGTGCCTCCAAACACTGATTTCGATTTTCAAAATTGGGGCTTTCGAGGCATAAGCTCCGCAAACAAGGCTCTAAGAGCACCATGTGCATCAAAATGACGTTTTGACGCTACTAGCTCCGAAATCACGACTTGCGTCTTGCAGCCTTGTGCCTCCAAACACCAATTTTGATGCTCTCAAACCGGGGCTTTCTGGGGACAAGCTCCAAAATAAGGTTCTAAGAGCACAATGTGCTTCAAAATCATATTTTGACACTACCGGCTCTGGAATCGGGACTTGCATCTTGAAACCTTCTTGTGCCTCCAAACACCAATTTTGATGTTTTGAAACCGGGGCGTTCAAGGTGCAAGCTTTGAAACAAGGTTCTAAGAGAACGATGTGCATCAAAATCAAATTTTGATGCTACGAGTACGAGAATCAGGATTTGCATCTTGAAACCATGTTGTGCCTCGAAACAATGATTTCTATGTTGCAAAATCAAGGCTTTCAAGCCACAAGCTCAGAAATGAGGTTCTAAGAGCATGATGTACATCAAAATTGCGTTTTGATGCTACCGACTCTTGAATTGGGACTTTTGTCTTGAAACCTTGTTCTACCTCCAAACACTAATTTTTATGCTCCAAAAATGAGGCTTTTGAGGCACAACCTCCGAAATGAGGTTATAAGAACACCATGTTTGTCAAAATCGTGTTTTGACGCTATCCGCTAGAGAATCGGGACTTGCGTCTTGAAACCTTGTTGTGACTTTAAACATTGATTTTGATGTTTTGAAACTGGATCTTTCGAGCCACACGCTCCAAAAAGAGGTTCTAAGAACACAATGTGCATCAAAATCATGTGTTGATACGAGAGGCTCTAGAATAGGGACTTGCGTCTTGTAAGCTTGTTGTGCCTCCAAAAACCAATTTTGATGCTTCAATACCGAAGATTTTGAGGCATAAGCTCCAAAACAAGGTTCTAAGAGCCCGATGTGCATCAAAATTAAATCTTGACGCTATCGGCTCCAGAATCAAGACTTGCATCTTGAAACCTTGTTGTGCCTCCAAACATCAATTTTCATGCTCTAGAATCGGGGCTTGCATCTTGAAAACTTGTTGTGCCTCAAAACATTGATTTTGATGCTCCAAAACCGGGGCTTTCAAGGCACAAGCTTCGAAATGAGGTTCTAAAAGCACAGGCTCCGAAATAGGGACTTGCTTCTTGAAACCCTGGTGTGCCTCAAAACATTGATTTTGATGTTCCCAAATCAGGACATTCAAGGCACAAGCTCCGAAATGAATTTCTAAGAGCATGATGTACATCAAAATTGTGTTTCAATGCTACCGACTCTGGAATTGGGACTTGTGTCTTGAAACCTTGTTGAGCCTTGAAACACTAACTTTTATTTTCCAAAAATGAGACTTTTGAGGCACAACCTCCGAAATGAGGTTCTAAGAACACTATGTTTGTCAAAATAATGTTTTGACACTATCAGCTTGAGAATCAGGACTTGTGTCGTGAAAACTTGTTGTGCCTTTAAACATTGATTTTGATGTTTTGAAACTAGAGCTTTCAAGCCACACGCTCTAAAACGAGGTTCTAAGAGAACGATGTGCATCAAAATCGCGTTTTGACACTACAGGCTCCGAAATAGGGACTAAGTTTTTGAGGCATAAGCTCCACAACAAGGTTTTAAGAGCACGATGTGCGTCAAAATCAAACTTTAACACTATAGGCTCCAAAATCAGGACTTGCCTCTTGAAAAAATTTTGTGCCTCCAAACATCAATTTTGATGCTCCAACACTAGGGCTATTGAGGCGCAATTTCTAAAACAGGGTTCTAAGAGCACAATATGCATCAAAATTGAATTATCAAGCTTCTGGCGCTAGAATCAGGTCTTGCATCTTGAAACCTTTTTGTGCCTCAAAACACTGATTTTGATGCTAAAAAACCAGGGCTTTCGAGGCACACGCTTCGAAATGATATTCTTAGAGAATGATGCGCCAAAATCTATTGACTCTAGAATCGGAACTTGCATCTTGAAACCTTGTTGTGCCTCAAAACATTGATTTTGATGTTCCCCAAAATCAGGGCTTTCAAGGCACAAGCTCTGAAATGAGGTTTTAAGAGCACGATATAAATCAAAATTGCGTTTTGACGCTACTGACTCTGGAATTGGGACTTGTGTCTTGAAACCTTGTTGTGCCTCCAAACATCGATTTTGATGCTCCAAAACTGGGGCTTTTGAGGCACAATTTCTAAAATAGGGTTCTAAGAGCACAATGTGCATCAAAATTGAATTTTGATGCTACAAGCTCTAGAATCGGGGCTTGCATCTTGAAACCTTGTTGTGCAAAAAAACAGTGATTTTGATGCTCCCAAACCGGGGCTTTCGAAGCACAAGCTTCGCAATGAGGTTTTAAGAGCACGATGTGTGGTAAAATCAGATTTTGACGCTATTGACTTTAGAATCGGGACTTTCATCTTGAAACCTTGTTGTGCCTCCAAATATTGATTTTGATTTCGATGTTTCAAATCAGGGCTTTCGAGGCACAAGCTCCACAAACGAGCCTCTAAGAGCACCATGTGCGTCAAAATCACATTTTGACGCTACCGGCTTCGAAATCGCAACTTGCGTCTTGCAACCTTGTGCCTCCAAACACCAATTTTGATGCTCTCAAACTGATGTTTTTGAGGGACAAGCTGGTAAATAAGGTTCTAAGAGCACAATGTGTTTCAAAATCGCATTTTGACACTACCCGGTCTGGAATCGGGAATTGCGTCTTCAAACCTTGTTGTGCCTCCAAACACCAATTTTTATATTCCGAAACCAGGGCGTTCGAGGTGCAAGCTTCGAAATGAGGTTCTAAGAGCACGATGTACTTCAAAATTGCGTTTTGATGCTACCGACTTTGGAATGGGGACTTGTGTCTTGAAACTTTGTTGTGCCTCCAAACACTAATTTTTATGCTCCTAAAAAAAAACTTTTGAGGCACAACCTCCGAAATGAGGTTCTAAAAACACCATGTTTGTCAAAATCATGCTTTGACGCTATCAGCTTGAGAATCGATACTTGTGTCTCGAAACCTTGTTGTGACTATAAATTGATTTTGATATTTTGAAACTCGAGCTTTCGAGTCACACGCTCCGAAACGAGTTTCTAAAAGCACGATGTGCAACAAAATCACGTTTTGACACTACAGGCTCCGGAATAGGGACTTGCATCTTGAAAGTTTGTTGTGCCTCCAAATATCAATTTTGATGCTCCAAAACTGGGGCTTTTGAAGCACAATTTCTAAAACAGGGTTCTAAGAGCACAATGTGCATCAAAATTGAATTTTGATGCTACTGGCTCTAAAATCGGGTCTTGCATCTTGAAACCTTGTTGTGCCTCAAAACAATGATTTTGACGCTCCAAAACCAGAGCTTTTGAGGCACAAGTTTCGAAATGAGATTCTAAGAGCATGATGTGCGCCAAAATCAGATTTTGACGCTCTTGACTCTAGAATCAGGACTTGCATCTTGAAACCTTGTTCTGCCTCCGAACATTGATTTTGATGCTTGAAAACTGGATCTTTCAAGGCACAGGCTTCGAAATGAGCTTCTAAGAGAATGATGTGTGTCAAAATGGAATTTTGATGCTACAAGCTCCGAAAGAGGGACTTGCTTCTTGAAACCTTGTTCTGCCTCAAAACATTGATTTTGATGTTCCAAAATCGGCGCTTTCAAGGCACAAGCTCCAAAATGAGGTTCTAAGAGGACAATGTACATCAAAATTGCGTTTGGATGCTACCGACTCTGGAATTGGGACTTGTGTCCTGAAACCTTGTTGTGCCTCCAAACACTAATTTTTATGCTCCAAAAATAAGGCTTTTGAGGCACAACCTCCAAAATGAGGTTCTAAGAACACCATGTTTGTCAAAATCGTGTTTTGACACTATCAGCTTGAGAATTGGGACTTGTGTTTTGAAACCTTGTTGTGCCTTTAAACATTTATTTTGATGTTTTTAAACTCAAGCTTTCAAGCCACACACTCCAAAATAAGGTTCTAAGAGCACGATGTGCATCAAAATCAAGTTTTGACACTACATGCTCCAGAATAGGGACTTGCATATTAAAAGCTTGTTGTGCTTCCAAACACCAATTTCGATGCTTCGAAACCAGAGATTTTGAGGCATATGCTCTAAAACAAGGTTCTAAGAGCACGATGTGTGTCAAAATCAAATTTTGACGCTACCGGCTCTAAAATCAGGACTTGCATCTTGAAACCTATTTCTGCCTCCAAACATTGATTTTGATGCTCCAAAACTGGATCTTTTGAGGTGCAAGCTTGAAAATGAGCTTCTAAAGGAATTATGTGTGTCAAAATGGAATTTTGATGCTACAGGCTCCCGAATAGGGACTTGCTTCTTTAAACCTTGTTGTGCCTCCAAACACTAATTTTGATGTTCCAAAATCAGGGCTTTAAAGGCACAAGCTCCGAAATGAGGTTCTAAGAGCACGATGTACATCAAAATTGCATTTTGACGCTGCCGAGTCTGGAATTGGGACTTATGTCTTGAAACCTTGTTGTGGCTCTAAACACTAATTTTTATGCTCCAAAAATGAGGATTTTCAGGCACAACCTACGAAATGAGATTCTAAAAAACCATGTTTGTCAAAATCATGTTTTGACGCTATCAGCTTGAGAATCGGGACTTGTGTCTTGAAACCTTGTTGTTCCTTTAAACATTGATTTTGATGTTTTGAAACTGGAGCTTTCGAGCCACATGCTCCGAAACGAGGTTCTAAGAGTACAATGTGTATCAAAATCATGTGTACAATGTGTCTTGTAAGTTTCTTGTTCCTCCAAAAACAAATTCTGATGCTTCGCAACCGAAGATTTTGAGGCATAAGCTCCAAAACAAGGTTTTAAGAGCACGATGTGCATCAAAATCAAATTTTGATGCTACTGGCTCCAGAATCAGGACTTGCATCTTGAAACTTTGTTGCGCCTCCAAACATCGATTTTGATGCTCCAAAACTGGGGCTTTAGGGGCACAATTTCTAAAACAGGGTTCTAAGAGCACAATGTGCATCAATATTGAATTTTGATGCTACTGGCTCTAAAATCAAGGCTTGCATCTTGAAACCTTGTTGTGCCTCAAAATACTAATTTTGATGCTCCGAAACCAGGGCTTTTGAGGCACAAGCTTCGAAATGAGGTTCCAAGAGCACGATGTGCGCCAGAATCAAATTTTGATGCTGTTGACACTAGAATCGAGACTTGAATCTTGAAACCTGGTTGTGCCTCCAAACATTAATTTTGATGCTCCAAAACTGCGTCTTTCAAGGCACATGCTCCAAAATGAGGTTCTAAGAGCATTATGTTTATAAAAATTGCGTTTTGATGCTACCGACTTTGCAATTGGGACATGTGTCTTGAAACCTTGTTGTCCCTACAAACACTAATCTTTATGCTCCAAAAATGAGGCTTTTGAGGCACAACCTCCGAAAGGAGGTTCTAAGATCACAATGTTTGTCAAAATCGAGTTTGACGCTATCAGCTTGAGAATCGAGACTTGTGTCATGAAACCTTGTTGTGCCTTTAAACATTGATTTTGATGTTTTGAAACTTGAGTTTTCGAGCCACACGCTCCGAAACGAGGTTCTAAGAGCATGATTTGCATCAAAATCATGTTTTGACACTACAGGCTCCGGAATAGCGACTTGCGTCTGGAAAGCTTGTTGTGCCTCCAAACACCAATTTTGACAGTTCAAAACCGAAGATTTTGAGGCATAAGCTCCAAAACAAGGTTCTAAGAGCATGATGTGCGTCAAAATCAAATTTTGACATTGTCGGCTCTTGAATCAAGACTTGCATCTTGAAATCTTGTTGTGCTTCCAAACATCAATTTTGATGCTCCAAAACTGGGGCTTTTGAGGCACAATTTCTAAATCAGGGTTCTAAGGGCACAATGTGCATCAAAATTAAAATTTGATACTAGTGGCACAAGAATCGGGGCTTGCATCTTGAAACATTGTTGTGCCTCAAAAAACTGATTTTGATGCTCCGAAACTAGGGTTTTCGAGGCACAAGCTTCGAAATAAGGTTCTAAGAGCACGATATATGCCAAAAAATGATTTTGACACTATTGACTCTAGAATCGAGACTTTCTTGTTGAACCCTTGTTGTGCTTCCAAAATTAGGGCTTTCAAGGCACAAGATCCGAAATGAGCTAAGAGCACAATGTACATCAAAATTGTGTTTTGACTCTACCAACTCTGGAATTGGGACTTGTGTCTTGAAACCTTGTTGTGCCTCCAAACACTATTTTTTATGCTCCAAAAATGAGGCATTTGAGGCACAACCTCCGAAATGAGGATCTAAGAACACCATGTTTGTCAAAATCGTCTTTTGACGCAATCAGCTTGAGAATCGAGATTTGTGTCTAGAAACCTTGTTGTGCCTTTAAACATTGATTTTGATGTTTTGAAACTGGAGCTTTCGAGCCACACGTTTCGAAACGGGGTTCTAACAACACGATGTGCATCAAAATCATGTTTTGACACTATAGGCTCCGGAATAGGGACTTGTGTCTTGAAAGCTTGTTGTGCCTCCAAACACCAATTTTGATGCTTCGAAACCAAATATTTTGAGGCATAAGCTCCAAAATAAGGTTCTAAGGGCACGATGTGCATCAAAATAAAATTTTGATGCTACTGGCTCTAGAATCAGGACTTGCATCTTGAAACCTTGTTGTGCCTCCAAACATCGATTTTGATGTTCCAAAACTGGGGCTTTTGAGGCACAATTTCTAGAATAGGGTTCTAAAAGCACAATGTGCATCAAAATTGAATTTTGATGCTACTGGCTCTAGAATCGGGGCTTGCATCTTAAAACCTTCTTGTGCCAAAAAACACTGATTTTGATGCTCTGAAACTGGCGCTTTCGGGGCACAAGCTTCGAAATGAGGTTCTAAGATGACGATGTGAGCCAAAATCAGATTTTGACGCTATTGACTCTAGAATCGGGACTTGCACCTTGAAACCTTTTTCTGCCTCGAAACATTCATTTTGACGCTCCACCTTTCGAGGCACAAGCTCCGAAATGAGCTTCTTAGAGATTGATATGCGTCAAAATAGAATTTTAACGCTACAGGATCCGGAATAGGGACTTGCTTCTTGATACCTTGTTGTGCCTCCAAACACTTTTTTATGTTCCAAAATCAATGCTCTCAAGGCACAAGCTCCGAAATGAGGTTCTAAGAGCATGGTGTACATTAAAATTGTATTTTGACGCTACCGACTCTGGAGTTGGGACTTGTGTCTTGAAACCTTGTTGCGCCTCCAAACACTAATTTTTATGTTCCAAAAATGAGGCTTTTGAGGCACAACCTCCTGAATGAGTTTCTAAGAACACCATGTTTGTCAAAATCATTTTTTGACGCTATCAACTTGAGAATCGGGACTTGTGTCTTGAAACCTTGTTGTGCCTTTAAACATTGATTTTGATGTTTTGAAACTAGAGCTTTCGAGCCACACGCTTCGAAATGAGGTTCTAAGAGCATGATGTGCTTCAAAATAACGTTTTGACACTATATCCTCCGGAATAGGGACTTGCATCTTGAAAGCTTGTTGTGCTTCCAAACACCAATTTTGATGTTTTGAAACCGAAGATTTTTAGGCATAAGCTCCAAAACAAGGTTGTAAAAGCACGATGTGCGTCAAAATCAATTTTTGACGCTACCGGCTCCAGAATCAAGACTTGCATCTTCAAACCTTGCTGTGCCTCCTAAGATTGATTTTGATGCTCCAAAATTGGGGCTTTTGAGACACAATTTATAACACAGGGTTCTAAGAGCACAATGTGAATCAAAATTGAATTTTGATGCTATTGGCTCAAGAATCGGGGCTTGGATCTTGAAACCTTGTTTTGCCTCAAAACATTGATTTTGATGCTCCGGAACTGGGGCTTTCAAGGCACAAGCTTCGAAATGAGGTTCTAAGAACACGATGTGCATCAAAATTTGATTTTGACGCTATTGACTCTAGAATCGGGACTTGCATCTTGAAACTTTGTTGTGCCTCCAAATATTGATTTTGATGCTCCAAAACTATGTCTTTTGAGGCACAAGCTCAGAAATGAGCTTCTAAGAGAATGATGTGCGCGTCAAAATGGAATTTTAACTCTACAGGCTTCGGAATAGGGATTTGCTTCTTTAAACTTGTTGTGCCTCCAAACACTGATTTTGATGTTCCAAAATCAGTGCTTTAAAGGCACAAGCTCCGAAATGAGGATCTAAGAGCATGATGTACATCAAAATTGCGTTTTGACACTACAGGCTCTGGAATAGGGATTTGCATCTTGAAAGATTGTTGTGTCTCCAAACACCAATTTTGATGATTCGAAACCGAAAATTTTGAGGCATAAGCTCCAAAACATTCTAGGAACACGATGTGCATCAAAATCAAATTTTGATGCTTCGGGCTCAAGACTTGCATCTTGAAACTTGTTCTTCCAAACATCGGTTTTGATGCTCCAAAACTGTGGCTTTTGAGGCACAATTTCTAAAACAGGGTTCTAACAGCACAATGTGCATGAAAATTGAATTTTGATGCTACTGGCTCTAGAATTGGGGCTTGCATCTGCAAACCTTGTTGTGCCTCGAAACATTAATTTTGATGCTACAAAACTGGGTCTTTCGAGGCACAACCTCCGAAATGAACTTCTAAGAGAATGATGTGCATGCGTGAAAATGGAATTTTGACTGTATAGGATCCGGAATAGGGACTTGTGTCTTGAAACCTTGTTGTGCCTCCAAACACTAATTTTTACACTCCAAAATGAGGCTTTTGAGGCATAACCTCTTAAATGAGGTTCTAACAACACCATGTTCGTCAAAATCATGTTTTGACACTATGAGCTTGAGAATCGGGACTTGTGTCTTGAAACCTTGTTGAGCCTTTAAACATTGATTTTGATGTTTTGAAACTAGAGCTTTCGAGCCACACGCTCCGAAATGAGGTTCTAAGAGCACGATGTACATCAAAATCATGTTTTGACACTACAAGCTCCGGAATAGGGACTTACATCTTGAAAGCTTGTTGTGTCTCCAAACACACATTTTGATGCTTCGAAACCGAAGATTTTGAGGCATAAGCTTCAAAATAATGTTCTAAGAGCACAATGTGCATGCTAACCGCTCTAGAATCAGGACTTGCATCTTACAAACTTCTTGTGCCTCAAAACACTGATTTTGATGCTCCAAAACCGAGGCTTTCGAGGCACAAGCTTCGAAATGAGGTTCTAAGAGCACGATGTGCACCAAAATCATATTTTGACGCTATTGACTCTAGAATCGGGACTTGCGTCTTGAAACCTTGTTGTGCCTCCAAACATTGATTTTGACGCTCCAAAACTAGGTCTTTCGAGGCACAAGCTCCGAAACGAGCTTCTAAGAGAATGATGTATAGGGACTTGCTTCTTTAAACCTTGTTGTGCCTCCAAACACTAATTTTGATGTTCGAAAATCAAGGCTTTCAAGGCACAAGCTCCAAAATGAGGTTCTAAGAGCACGATGTACATCAAAATTGCGTTTTGACGCTACCGACTCTGGAATTGGGACTTGTGTCCCTAAACATTGTTGTGCTTCCAAACACTAATTTTTATTCTCCAAAAATGACGCTTTTGAGGCACAACCTCCGTAATGAGGTTCTAAGAAGACCATGTTTGTCAAAATAGTGTTTTGACGCTATCAGCTTGACAATCGGGACTTGCGTCGTGAAACCTTTGTTTGCCTTTAAACATTGATTTTGATGTTTTGAAACTGGAGCTTTCGAGCCACACGCTCTAAAATGAGGTTCTCAGAGAACGATGTGCATCAAAATCATGTTTTGACTTTACAGGCTCCAAAATAGGGACTTGCATCTTCAAAGCTTGTTGTGCCTGAAAAAAACCAATTTTGATGCTTTGAAACCAAAGATTTTGAGGCATAAGCTCCAAAACAAGGTTCTAAGAGCATGATGTGCGTCAAAATCAAACTTTAACGCTACAGGCACCAAAATTAGGACTTGCATCTTGAAACCTTGTTGTGCCTCCAAACATCGATTTTGATGCTCCAAAACTAGGGCTTTTGAGGTACAATTTCTAAAACAGGGTTCGAAGAGCATAATATGCATCAAAATTGAATTTTCATGCTACTAGCTCTAGAATCGAGTCTTGCATCTTGACACCTTGCTGTGCCTCAAAACACTGATTTTGATGGTAAAAAACTAGGGCTTTCGAGGCACACGCTTAGAATCAGGTCTTGCATCTTGAAACATTGTTGTGCTTCCAAACACCAATTTTGATGCTTTGAAACCAAATATTTTGAGGCATAAGCTCCAAAACAAGGTTCTAAGAGCACGATGTGCGTCAAAATCAAATTTTGACGCTACCGGCTCCAAAATAAGGACTTGCATCTTGAAACCTTGTTGTGCCTCCTAACATCGATTTTGATGCTCCAAAATTGATGCTTTTGAGACACAATTTATAACACAGGGTTCTAAGAGCACAATGTGAATCAAAATTGAATTTTGATGCTATTGGCTCTAGAATCGAGGCTTGGATCTTGAAACCTTGTTTTGCCTCAAAACCCTGATTTTGATGCTCCGAGAATGGGGCTTTCGAGGCACAAGCTTTGAAATGAGGTTCTAAGAACACGATGTCCGTGAAAATCAAATTTTGATGCTATTGACTCTAGAATCAGGACTTACATCTTGAAACTTTATTGTGCCTCCAAACATGGATTTTGATGCTCCAAATCTAGGTCTTTTGAGGCACAAGCTCTGAAATGAGCTTCTAAGAGAATGATGTGCATCAAAATGGAATTTTGACGCTTTAGGGTCCGGAATAGGGACTTGCTTCTTATAACCTTTTTGTGCCTCAAAACATTGATTTTGATGTTCGCCAAAATTAGGGCTTTCAATGCACAAGCTCTGAAATGAGTAAGACCACAATGTACATCAAAATTGTGTTTTGATGCTACTGACTTTGGAATTGGGACTTGTGTCTTGAAACCTTGTTGTGCCTCCGAACATCGATTTTGATGCTCCAAAACCAGGGTTTTTTGAGGCACAATTTCTAAAATAGGGTTCTAAGAGCACAATGTGCATCAAAATTGAATTTTGATGCTACTAGCTCTAGAATCGGGGCTTGCATCTTGAAACCTTGTTGTGCCTCCGAACACTGATTTCGATGTTTCAAAATCAGGGCTTTCGAGGCACAAGCTCCCGAGACGAGGCTCTAAGAGCACCATGTGCGTCAAAATCACATTTTGATGCTACCGGCTATCGCGACTTCCGTCTTGCAACCTTGTGCCTCCAAATACCAATTTTGATGCTCTCAAACCGGGGCTTTTGAGGGACAAGCTTCTAAATAAGGTTCTAAGAGAACAATGTGCTTCAAAATCGCATTTTGACACTACCGGCTTTGGGATCGGGACTTGCATCTCCAAACCTTGTTGTGCCTCCAAACACCAATTTTTATATTGCGACACTAAGGCATTCGAGGTGCAAGCTTCGAAACAAGGTTCTAAGAGAACTATGTGCATCAAAATCAAATTTTGACACTACAAGCTCCGAAATGAGGTTCTAAGAGCACGATGTACTTCAAAATTGCGTTTTGACGCTACCGACTCTGGAATTGGGACTTGTGTCTTGAAACCTTGTTGTGCCTCCAAACACTAATTTTAATGCTCCTAAAATGAGGCTTTTGAGGCACAACCTCCGAAATGAGGTTCTAAGAACACCATGTTTGTCAAAATCATGTTTTGATGCTATCAGCTTGAGAATCGATGCTTGTCTCTCGAAACCTTATTGTGCCTTTAAACATTGATTTTGATATTTTGAAACTGGAGCTTTCGAGTCACACGCTCCAAAATCACGTTTTGACACTACAAGCTTCGGAATAGGGACTTGCATCTTGAAAGGTTGATTTGCCTGCAAATATCGATTTTGATGCTCTAAAACGGGGGCTTTTGAAGCACAATTTCTAAAGCAGGGTTCTAAGAGCACAATATGCATCAAAATTGAATTTTGATGCTACTGGCTCTAGAATAGGGTCTTGCATCTTGAAACCTTGTTGTGCCTCAAAACAATGATTTTGAAAACGAAGTTCTAACAGCACGACGTGCATCAAAATAACGCTTTGACATTACAGGCTCTAGAATAGGTACTTGCGTTTTGAAAGCTTGTTCTGCTTCCTAACACCAATTTTGATGCTACGAAATCAACGATTTTGACGCATAAACTCCAAAACAAGGTTCTAAGAGCACTGTGTATCAAAATCAAATTTTGACGCTACTTGCTCCAGAATCAAGACTTGCATCTTGAGACCTTGTTGTGCCTCCAAACATCGATTTTGATGCTCCAAAACTAGGGCTTTTGAGGCACAATTTCTAAAACAGGGTTCTAAGATCACAATGTTCATCAAAATTGAATTTTGATGCTACTAGCTCTAGAATCAGGGCTTGCATCTTGAAACCTTGTTGTGCCTCAAAACACTGATTTTGATGCTCTGAAACCGGTGCTTTTGAGGCACAAGCTTCGGAATGAGGTTTTAAAAGCATGATGTACGCCAAAATCAGATTTTGATGCTATTGACTCTAGAATCGGGACTTGCATCTTGAAACCTTGTTGTGCCTCCAAACGTTGATTTTGACGCTCCAAAACTTGCTCTTTTGAGGCACAAGCTCCTAAATGAGCTTCTAAGAGAATGATGTGCGTACGCTACAGGCTCCAGAATAGCGACTCGCTTCTTGAAACCTTGTTGTGCCTCCAAACTCTGGAATTGGGACTTGTGTCTTGAAACCTTGTCGTGCCTCCAAACACTGATTTTTATGCTCCAAAAAGGAGGCTTTTGAGGCACAATCTCCAAAATGAGGTTCTAAGAAACACCATGTTTGTCAAAATCATGTTTTGACACTATTAGATTGAGAAGCGGGACTTGTATCTGGAAACCTTGTTGTGCCTTTAAACATTGATTTTGATGTTTCAAAACTGAAGCTTTCAAGCCACATGCTCTGAAACGAGGTTCTAAGAGCACAATGTGCATCAAAATCACGTTTTGCCAGGGCGGCCTCTGGAATAGGGACTTGCATCTTGAAAGCTTGTTGTGCCTCCAAATAGCAATTTTGATGCTTCGAAATTGATGATTTTGAGGCATAAGGTCCAAAACAAGGTTCTAAGAGCATGATGTGCATCAAAATGAAATTTTGATGCTACCGGCTCAAGAATCAGGACTTGCATCTTGAAACCTTATTGTCCCTCCAAACATCGATTTTGATGCTTCAAAGTTGGGGCTTTTGAGGCACAATATCTAAAATAGGGTTCAAAGAGCACAATATGTATCAAAATTGAATTTTGATGCTACTGGCTCTAGAATTGGGGCTTGAATCTTGAAACCTTGTTGTGCAAACACTGATTTTGAAACTCCAAAACTGGCTTTTGAGGCACAAGCTTTGAAAGGAGGTTTAAATTGGGACTCTGAATTGGGACTTGTTTCTTGAAACCTTGTTGTGCCTCCAAACACTAATTTTTATGCTCCAAAAATGAGGCTTTTGAGGCACAACCTCTAGAATGAGGTTCTAAGAGCATGATGTGAATCAAAATCACGTTTTGACACTACAGGCTCTAGAATAGGGACTTGCATCTTGAAAGCTTGTTGTGCCTCCAAACACCAATTTTGATGCTTCGAAACAAAAGATTTTGAGGCATAAGCATGAAAACAAGGTTGTAAGACCACTATGTGCGTCAAAATCAAATTTTGATACTACCAGCTCCTGAATCAGGATCTGCATCTTGAAACCTTGTTCTAAGAACACAATTTCTAAACCAGGGTTCTAAGAGCACAATTTGCATCAAAATTGAATTTTGATGCTACTAGCTCTAGAATCGAGGCTTGCATCTTGAAACCTTGTTGTGCTGCAAAACACTAATTTTGATGCTCCGAAACCGAGGCTTTTAAGGCACAAGCTTCGAAATGAGGTTCTAAGAGCACGATGTGCACCAAAATTAGATTTTGAAACCTTGTTGTGCCTCCAAACATTGATTTTGATGCTCCAAATCTGGATCTTTCCAAGTACAAGCTCCGGAATGAGCTTCTAAGAGAATGATGTGCATAAAAATGGAATTTTGATGCTACAGGCTCCGGAATAGGGACTTGCCTCTTGAAACCTTATTGTGCTTCAAAACATTGATTTTGATCTGCCAAGATCAGGGCTTTCAAGGCACAAGCTCCGAAATGAGGTTTTAAGAGCATGATGTACATCAAAATTGCATTTTGACGCTACCAACTCTGGAACTAGGACTTTTGAGGCACAAGCTCCGAAATGAGCTTCTAAGAGAATAATATGCGTCAAAATGAATTTTTGATGCTAGAGGCTCCGGAATAGGGACTTGCTTCTTGAAACCTTGTTGTGTGCCTCCAAACACTAATTTTTTTGTTCCAAAACCAGGGCTTTCAAGGCACAAGCTCGGAAATGAGGTTCTAAGAGCATGATGTACATCAAAATTGCGTTTTGACGCTACCGACTCTAGAATTGGGACTTGTTTTGAGGCATAAGCTCCAAAACAAGGTTCTAAAGCATGATGTGAGTCTAAATGTTTATGCTGCTGGCTCCAGAATAGGGACTTGCTACTTGAAACCTTGTCGTGCCTCCAAACACTGACTTTGATGTCGCAAAATCAAGGCTTTCAAGGCACAAGCTCCAAAATGAGGTTTTAAGAGCATGATGTATGTCTAAATTGCGTTTTGACGCTACCAACTTTGGAATTGGGACTTGCACCTTTTAACCTTGTTGTGCCTCTCCAAACACTAATTTTTATGCTCCAAAAATGAGGCTTTTGAGGCACAACCTCCGAAATGAGGTTCTAAGAACACCTTGTTTGTCAAAATTGTCTTTTGACGCTATCAGCTTGAGAATCAGGACTTGTGTCTTCAAACCTTGTTGTGCATTTAAATATTAATTTTGATGTTTTGAAACTGGAGCTTTCGAGCCACATGCTCCGAAACGAGGTTCAAAGAGCATGATGTGCATCAAAATCACGTTTTGACAATACAGGGTCCGGAATTCTTGAAAGCTTGTTGTGCCTCCAAACACCAATTTTGATGCTGCAAAACCAAATATTTTGAGGCATAAGCTCCAAAACAAGGTTCTAAGAGCATGACGTGCGTCAAAATCAAATTTTGATGCTACCGGCTCTAGAATCAGGACTTGCATCTTGGAACCTTGTTGTGGCTGCAAACATCGATTTTGATGCTCCAAAACTGGGGCTTTTGAGGCACAATTTCTAAAATGGATTTTGATGCTCCAAATCTGTGTCTTTCGAGGCACAAGCTCTAAAATAAGCTTCTAAGAGAATGATGTGCGTCAAAATGGAATTTTGACGCTTTAGGCTCCGGAATAGGGACTTGCTTCTTATAGCCTTTTTGTGCCTCAAAACATTGATTTTGATGTTCGCCAAAATTAGGGCTTTCAATGCACAAGCTCTGAAATGAGTAAGACCACAATGTACATCAAAATTGCGTTTTGATGCTACTGACTTTGGAATTGGGACTTGTGTCTTGAAACCTTGTTGTGCCTCCGAACATCGATTTTGATGCTCCAAAACCGGGGTTTTTTTGAGGCACAATTTCTAAAATAGGGTTCTAAGAGCACAATGTGCATCAAAATTGAATTTTGATGCTACTAGCTCTAGAATCGGGGCTTGCATCTTGAAACCTTGTCGTGCCTCCGAACACTGATTTCGATGTTTCAAAATCAGGGCTTTCGAGGCACAAGCTCCGGAAACGAGGCTCTAAGAGCACCATGTGCGTCAAAATCACATTTTGATGCTACCGGCTATCGCGAATTGCGTCTTGCAACCTTGTGCCTCCAAATACCAATTTTGATGCTCTCAAACCGGGGCTTTTGAGGGACAAGCTTCTAAATAAGGTTCTAAGAGAACAATGTGCTTCAAAATCGCATTTTGACACTACCGGCTCTGGGATCGGGACTTGCATCTCCAAACCTTGTTGTGCCTCCAAACACCAATTTTTATATTGCGACACTAAGGCATTGGAGGTGCAAGCTTCGAAACAAGGTTCTAAGAGAACTATGTGCATCAAAATCAAATTTTGACACTACAAGCTCCGAAATGAGGTTCTAAGAGCACGATGTACTTCAACATTGCATTTTGATGCTACCGACTCTGGAATTGGGACTTGTGTCTTGAAACCTTGTTGTGCCTCCAAACACTAAATTTTATGCTCCTAAAATGAGGCTTTTGAGGCACAACCTCCGAAATGAGGTTCTAAGAACACCATGTTTGTCAAAATCATGTTTTGATGCTATCAGCTTGAGAATCGATACTTGTCTCTCGAAACCTTGTTGTGCCTTTAAACATTGATTTTGATATTTTGAAACTGGAGCTTTCGAGTCACACGCTCCAAAATCACGTTTTGACACTACAAGCTTCGGAATAGGGACTTGCATCTTGAAAGGTTGATTTGCCTCCAAATATCGATTTTGATGCTCCAAAACTGGGGCTTTTGAAGCACAATTTCTAAAGCAGGGTTCTAAGAGCACAATATGCATCAAAATTGAATTTTGATGCTACTGGCTCTAGAATAGGGTCTTGCATCTTGAAACCTTGTTGTGCCTCAAAACAATGATTTTGAAAACGAAGTTCTAAGAGCACGATGTGCATAAAAATAACGCTTTGACATTACAGGCTTTAGAATAGGGACTTGCATTTTGAAAGCTTGTTCTGCTTCCTAACACCAATTTTGATGCTACGAAATCAACGATTTTGACGCATAAACTCCAAAACAAGGTTCTAAGAGCACCATGTGTATCAAAATCAAATTTTGACGCTACTTGCTCCAGAATCAGGACTTGCATCTTGAGACCTTGTTGTGCCTCCAAACATCGATTTTGATGCTCCAAAACTAGGGCTTTTGAGGCACAATTTCTAAAACAGGGTTCTAAGATCACAATGTTCATCAAAATTGAATTTTGATGCTACTAGCTCTAGAATCAGGGCTTGCATCTTGAAACCTTGTTGTGCCTCAAAACACTGATTTTGATGCTCTGAAACTTGTGCTTTTGAGGCACAAGCTTCGGAATGAGGTTTTAAAAGCATGATGTACGCCAAAATCAGATTTTGATGCTATTGACTCTAGAATCGGGACTTGCATCTTGAAACCTTGTTGTGCCTCCAAACGTTGATTTTGACGCTCCAAAACTTGCTCTTTTGAGGCACAAGCTCCGAAATGAGCTTCTAAGAGAATGATGTGCGTCAAAATGAAATTTTGACGCTACAGGCTCCAGAATAGCGACTCGCTTCTTGAAACCTTGTTGTGCCTCCAAACTCTGGAATTGGGACTTGTGTCTTGAAACCTTGTTGTGCCTCCAAACACTGATTTTTATGCTCCAAAAAGGAGACTTTTGAGGCACAATCTCCAAAATGAGGTTCTAGAAACACCATGTTTGTCAAAATCATGTTTTGACACTATTAGCTTGAGAAGCGGGACTTGTATCTTGAAACCTTGTTGTGCCTTTAAACATTGATTTTGATGTTTCAAAACTGAAGCTTTCAAGCCACATGCTCTGAAACGAGGTTCTAAGAGCATAATGTGCATCAAAATCACGTTTTGCCACGGCGGCCTCCGGAATAGGGACTTGCGTCTTGAAAGCTTGTTGTGCCTCCATATAGCAATTTTGATGCTTCAAAATTGATGATTTTGAGGCATAAGCTCCAAAACAAGGTTCTAAGAGCATGATGTGCATCAAAATGAAATTTTGATGCTACCGGCTCAAGAATCAGGACTTGCATCTTGAAACCTTATTGTCCCTCCAAACATCGATTTTGATGCTTCAAAGTTGGGGCTTTCGAGGCACAATATCTAAAATAGGGTTCAAAGAGCACAATATGTATCAAAATTGAATTTTGATGCTACTGGCTCTAGAATCGGGGCTTGAATCTTGAAACCTTTTTGTGCAAACACTGATTTTGAAACTCCAAAACTCGCTTTTGAGGCACAAGCTTCGAAAGGAGGTTTAAATTGGGACTTTGAATTGGGACTTGTTTCTTGAAACCTTATTGTGCCTCCAAACACTAATTTTTATGCTCCAAAAATGAGGCTTTTGAGGCACAACCTCAAGAATGAGGTTCTAAGAGCATGATGTGAATCAAAATCACGTTTTGACACTACAGGCTCTACAATAGGGACTTGCGTCTTGAAAGCTTGTTGTGCCTCCACACGCCAATTTTGATGCTACCGGCTCCTGAATCAGGACTTGCATCTTGAAACCTTGTCGTGCCTCCAAACACTGACTTTGATGTTGCAAAATCAAGGCTTTCAAGGCACAAGCTCCAAAATGAGGTTTTAAGAGCACGATGTACATCTAAATTGCGTTTTGACGCTACCGACTTTGGAATTGGGACTTGCGCCTTTTAACCTTGTTGTGTCTTCAAACCTTGTTGTGCATTTAAATATTAATTTTGATGTTTTGAAACTGGAGCTTTCGAGCCACATGCTCCGAAACGAGGTTCTAAGAGCATGATGTGCATCAAAATCACGTTTTGACAATACAGGGTCCGGAATTCTTGAAAGCTTGTTGTGCCTCCAAACACCAATTTTGATGCTGCAAAACCAAATATTTTGAGGCATAAGCTCCAAAACAAGGTTCTAAGAGCACGACGTGCGTCAAAATCAAATTTTGACGCTACCGGCTCTAGAATCGGGACTTGCATCTTGAAACCTTGTTGGGGCTGCAAACATCGATTTTGATGCTCCAAAACTGGGGCTTTTGAGGCACAATTTCTAAAACAGGGTTCTACGAGCACAATGTGCATCAAAATAGAATTTTGATGCTACTGGCTCTAGAATCGGGGCTTGTATCTTGAAACCTTGTTGTGCCAAAAAACACTGATTTTGATCCTCCGAAACCAGGTCTTTCGAGGCACAAGCTTCGAAATGAGGTTCTAAGAGCACGTTTTGCACCAAAATCAGATTTTGACGCTATTGACTCTAGAATGGGGACTTGCATCTTGAAACCTTGTTGTGTCTCCAAACATTGATTTTGATGTTTCAAAATTGGGGCTTTCGAGGCGCAAGCTCCGCAAACGATGCTCTAAGAGCACCATGTGCCTTGAAATCACATTTTGACGCTACCAGGTCTGAAATCGCGACTTGCTTCTCGCAACCTTGTGCCTCCAAACACCAATTTTGATGTTCCCAAACTGGGGCTTTCGAGGGACAAGCTCCTAAATAAGGTTCTCAGAGCACAATTTGCTTCAAAATCTCATTTTGATACTACTGGCTCTGGAATCGAGACTTGCATATTGAAACCTTTTTCTGCCTCGAAACATTCATTTTGACGCTCCAAAAGTGGGCCTTTCGAGGCACAAGCTCTGAAATGAGCTTCTAAGAGATTGATGTGCGTCAAAATAGAATTTTAACGCTACAGGATCCGCAATAGGGACTTGCTTCTTGATACCTTGTTGTGCCTCCAAACACTTTTTTATGTTCCAAAATCAATGCTTTCAAGGCACAAGCTCCGAAATGAGGTTCTAAGAGCATGGTGTACATTAAAATTGTATTTTGACGCTACCGACTCTGGAGTTGGGACTTGTGTCTTGAAACCTTGTTGCACCTCCAAACACTAATTTTTATGTTCCAAAAATGAGGTTTTTGAGGCACAACCTCCGAAATGAGGTTCTAAGAACACCATGTTTGTCAAAATCATGTTTTGATGCTATCAGCTTGAGAAACGATACTTGTCTCTCGAAACCTTATTGTGCCTTTAAACATTGATTTTGATATTTTGAAATTGGAGCTTTCGAGTCACACGCTCCAAAATCACGTTTTGACACTACAAGCTTCGGAATAGGGACTTGCATCTTGAAAGGTTGATTTGCCTCCAAATATCGATTTTGATGCTCCAAAACTGGGGCTTTTGAAGCACAATTTCTAAAGCAGGGTTCTAAGAGCACAATATGCTCCGAAACCGGGGCTTTTAAGGCACAAGCTTCGAAATGAGGTTCTAAGAGCATGATGTGCACCAAAATCAGATTTTGAAACCTTGTTGTGCCTCCAAACATTGATTTTGACGCTCCAAATCTGGATCTTTCCAAGTACAAGCTCCGGAATGAGCTTCTAAGAGAATGATGTGCATAAAAATGGAATTTTGATGCTACAGGCTCCGGAATAGGGACTTGCCTCTTGAAACCTTATTGTGCTTCAAAACATTGATTTTGATCTGCCAAAATCAGGGCTTTCAAGGCACAAGCTCCGAAATGAGGTTTTAAGAGCATGATGTACATCAAAATTGCATTTTGACGCTACCAACTCTGGAACTAGGACTTGTGTCTTGAAACCCTTTTGTGCCTTCAAACACTAATTTTTATGCTCCAAAAGCGAGGCTTTTGAGGCGCAATGTCCGAAATGAGCTTCCAAGAACACCATGTTTGTCAAAATACTATTTTGACGCTATCAACTTGAGAATTGAGACTTGTGTCATGAAACTTTGTTGTGCCTTTAAACATTGATTTTGATGTTTTCAAACTGGAGCTTTCAAGCCACACGCTCTCCGAAATGAGGTTTTAAGAGCACGATGTGCATTAAAATCACGTTTTGACACTAAATGCTCTGAAATAGGGACTTCCATTTTGAAAGCATGTTGTGCCTCCAAACACCAATTTTGATGCTTCAAAACCAATGATTTTGAGGCATAAGCTCCAAAACAAGGTTCTAAGAGCACAATGTGCATCAAAATCAAAATTTGACGCTACTGGCTCCAGAATCTGGGCTTGCATCTTGAAACCTTGTGCCAAAAAATACTGATTTTGATGCTTTGAAATCGAGGCTTTCTAGGCGCAGTCTTTGAAATGAGGTTCTAAGAGCACGATGTGCGCCAAAATCAAGGTTTTCAAGGAACAAGCTGCAAAATGAGGTTCTAAGAGAATGGTGTACATCAAAATTATGTTTTGACGCTACCGACTTTGGAATTGGGACTTGTGTCTTGAATCCTTCTTGTGCCTCCAAACACTAATTTTTAAGCTCCAAAAATGAGGCTTTTGAGGCACAACCTCCGAAATGAGGTTCTAAGAACACCATGTTTGTCAAAATCGTGTTTTGACGCTATCAGCTTGAGAATCGGGACTTTTGTCGTGAAACCTTGTTGTGCCTTTTAACATGATTTTGATGTTTTGAAACTGGAGCTTTCGATCCACAAGCTCCGAAATGAGGTTCTAAGAGCACGATGTGCATCAAAATCATGTTTTGACACTAGAGGCTCTGGAATAGGGACTTGCATCTTGAAAGCTTGTTGTGCCTTCAAACACCAATTTTGATGCTTCGAAACCGAAGATTTTGAGGCATGAGCTCCAAAACAAGGTTTTAAGAGTACGATGTGCATCAAAATCAAACTTTGACACTACCGGCTCCACAATTAGGACTTGCATCTTTAAACCTTGTTGTGCCTCCAAACATCAATTTTGATGCTCCACAACTAGGGCTTTTGAGGCACAATTTCTAAAACAGGGTTCTAAGAGCACAATGTGCATCAAAATTGAATTTTGATGCTACTGGCTTTAGAATCGCGTCTTGCATCTTGAAACCTTGTTGTGCCTCAAAACAATGATTTTGATGCTCCAGAACCAGGGCTTTCGAGGCAAAAGCTTCGAAATGAGATTCTAAGAGCACGATGTGCACCAAAATCAGATTTTCACGATGGGTCTTTCAAGGCACAAGCTCCGAGATGAGCTTCTAAGAGAATGATGTGCATCAAAATGGATTTTTGACGCATTAGGCTCTGGAATTGGGACTTGCTTCTTGAAACCTTGTTGTGTCTCAAAACATTGATTTTGATTTTCCAAAATCAGGGCTTTCAAGGCACAAGCTCTGAAATGAGGTTTTAAGAGCACGATGTACATCAAAATTTCGTTTTGACACTACTGACTCTGGAATTGGGACTTGTGTCTTGAAACCTTGTTGTGCCTCCAAACACTGATTTTATGTTCCAAAATCAGGGCTTTCAAGGCACAAGCTCTGGAATGAGGTTCTAAGACCACAATGTACTTCAAAATTGCATTTTGATGCTATCGACTCTAGAATTGGGATTTGTGTCTTGAAACCTTGTTGTGCCTCCAAACACTAATTTTTATGCTCCAAAAAGGAGGCTTTTGAGTCACAACCTCCGAAATGAGGTTCTAAGAATACCATGTTTGTCAAAATCGTGTTCTAAGATTTTGAGGCATAAGCTCCAAAATAAGGTTCTAAGAGCATCATGTGCTTCAAAAGCAAATTTTGGCGCTACCAGCTCCTGAATCAGGACTTGCATCCTGAAACATTGTTGTGCTTCCAAACATCAATTTTGATGCTCCAAAACTAGGGCTTTTGAGGCACAATTTCTAAATCAGGGTTCAAAGAGCACAATGTGCATCAAAATTTAATTTTGATACTACTGGCTCCAGAATGGGGGCTTTGAAATGAGGTTCTAAGAGCACGATGTGTGCCAATATCAGATTTTGACACTATTGACTCTAGAATCAGGACTTGCTTCTTGAAACCTTGTTGTGCTTCCAAACACTCATTTTCATGTTCCAAAATTAGGGCTTTCAAGGCACAAGCTCCGAAATGAGCTAAGAGCACGATATACATCAAAATTGTGTTTTGATGCTACCAACTCTGGAATTGGGACTTGTGTCTTGAAACCTTGCTGTGCCTCCAAACACTAATTTTTATGCTCCAAAAATGAGGCTTTTGAGGCACAACCTCTGAAATGAGGTTCTAAGAACACCATGTTTGTCAAAATTGTGTTTTGACGGTAACAGCTTGAGAATCGAGATTTGTGTCTAGAAACCTTGTTGTGCCTTTAAAAATTGATTTTGATGTTTTGAAACTGGAGCTTTCGAGCCACACGTTTCGAAACAGGGTTCTAACAACACAATGTGCATCAAAATCATGTTTTGACACTATAGGCTCCGGAATAGGGACTTGCATCTTGAAAGCTTGTTGTGCCTCCAAAGACCAATTTTGATGATTGGAAACCAAATATTTTGAGGCATAAGCTCCAAAACAAGGTTCTAAGGGCATGATATGCGTCAAAATCAAATTTTCATGCTACTGGCTCTAGAATCAAGAATTGCATCTTGAAACCTTGTTGTGCCTCCAAACATCGATTTTGATGTTCCAAAACTGGGGCTTTTGAGGTACAATTTCTAAAATAGGGTTCTAAAAGCACAATGTGCATCAAAATTGAATTTCAGTGCTACTGGCTCTAGAATCGGGGCGCATCTTGAAACCTTGTTGTGCCCAAAAACACTGATTTTGATGCTTTGAAACTGACACTTTCCGGGCACAAGCTTTGAAATGAGTTCTAAGAGCACGATGTGAGCCAAAATCAGATTTTGACGCAATTGACTCTAGAATCAAGACTTGCATCTTGAAACCTTGTTGTGCCTCCGAACATTTATTTTGATGATCCAAAACTGGATCTTTCTTGGCTACGAAATGAGCTTCTAAGATAATGATGTGCGTCAAAATGAAATTTTGACACTAAAGGCTCCGGAAAAGGGACTTGCTTCTTGAAACCTTGTTGTGCCTCCAAACACTAATTTCGATGTTTCAAAATTGGGGCTTTTGAACACCTTGTGCCTCCAAACACTAATTTTGATACTCTCAAACCGGAGCTTTCGAGGGACTAGCTCCGAAATAAGGTTCTAAGAGCATAGTGTGCTTCAAAATCTTATTTTGACACAACCGGCTCTGGAATCGGGACTTGCATCTTGAAACCTTGTTGTGCCTCCAAACACCAATTTTGAAGTTTCGAAACCGGGGCGTTCAAGGTACAAGCTTCGAAACATGGTTTTAACAGAACGATGTGCATCAAAATTGAATTTTGATGCTAGCAGTATGGGAATAGGGACTTGCATCTTGAAATCTTGTTGTGCCTCCAAACATTGGTTTTCATGTTCCAAAATCAGGGCTTTCAAGGCACAAGCGCCGAAATGAGGTTCTAAGAGCACAATGTACATCAAAAATTGCATTTTGACGCTACCAACTCTGGAATTCTGACTTGTGTCTCGAAACCTTTTTTGTGCCTCCAAAAACTAATTTTTATGCTCCAAAAATGAGGTATTTGAGGCACAACCTCCGAAATGAGGTTCTAAGAACACCATGTTTGTCAAAATAGTGTTTTGATGCTATCATCTTGAGAATTGGGACTTGTGTCTAGAAACCTTGTTGTTCCTTTAAACATTGGTTTTGATGTTTTGAAACTGGAGCTTTCGAGCCACACGCTCTGAAACAAGGTTCTAAAACCATGATGTGCATCAAAATCATGTTTTGACACTACAGGCTCCGGAATAGGGAATTGCATCTTGAAAGCTTGTTGTGCCTCCAAACACCAATTTTGATGCTTTCAAACTAAAGCTTCTGAGGCATAAGCTCCAAAACAAGGTTCTAAGAGTACGATGTGCATCAAAATCAAATTTTGACGCTGCTGGCTCCAGAATCAAGACTTGCATCTTGAAACCTTGTTGTGACTTCAAACATCGATTTTGATGCTCCAAAACTGGGGCTTTTGAGGCACAATTTCTAAAACAGGGTTCTAAGAGCACAATGTGCATCAAAATTGAATTTTGATGCTACTGGCTCTAGAATGGCTTGCATCTTGAAACCTTGTAGTGAAAAAAAAACTGATTTTGAAGCTCCAAAACTGGGGATTTTGAGGCACAAGCTACGCAATGAGGTTCTAAGAGCACGATCTGTGCCAAAATCAGATTTTGACGCTATTGACTCTAGAATCGGGACTTGCATCTTGAAATCTTCTTGTGCTTACAAACATTGATTTTGATGCTCCAAAAATGGGTCTTTCGAGGCACATGCTCCGAAATGAATTTCTAAGAGAATGATGTGCGTCAAAATGGAATTTTGACACTACAGGCTCCGGAAAAGGGACTTGCTTCTTGAAACATTGTTGTGCCTCCAAACACTGATTTCGATTTTCAAAATTGGGGCTTTCGAGGCATACGCTCCGCAAACAAGGCTCTAAGAGCACCATGTGCATCAAAATGACGTTTTGACGCTACTAGCTCCGAAATCATGACTTGCGTCTTGCAACCTTGTGCCTCCGAACACCAATTTTGATGCTCTCAAACCGGGGCTTTTTGGGGACAAGCTCCGAAATAAGGTTCTAAGAGCACAATGTGCTTCAAAATCGTATTTTGACACTACCGGCTCTGGAATCGGGACTTGCATCTTGAAACCTTCTTGTGCCTCCAAACACCAATTTTGATGTTTTGAAACCGGGGCGTTCAAGTTGCAACCTTTGAAACAAGGTTCTAAGAGAACGATGTGCATCAAAATCAAATTTTGATGCTACGAGTACGAGAATCAGGATTTGCATCTTGAAACCATGTTGTGCCTCGAAACAATGATTTCTATGTTGCAAAATCAAGGCTTTCAAGCCACAAGCTCAGAAATGAGGTTCTAAGAGCATGATGTACATCAAAATTGCGTTTTGACACTACCGACTCTTGAATTGGGACTTTTGTCTTGAAACCTTGTGCTACCTCCAAACACTAATTTTTATGCTGCAAAAACGAGGCTTTTGAGGCACAACCTCCGAAATGAGGTTATAAGAACACCATGTTTGTCAAAATCGTGTTTTGACGCTATCCGCTAGAGAATTGGGACTTGCGTCTTGAAACCTTGCTGTGACTTTAAACATTGATTTTGATGTTTTGAAACTGGATCTTTCGAGCCACACGCTCCAAAAAGAGGTTCTAAGAACACGATGTGCATCAAAATCATGTTTTGACTTTACAGGCTCCAAAATAGGGACTTGCATCTTCAAAGCTTGTTGTGCCTTCAAAAACCAATTTTGATGCTTCGATACCGAAGATTTTGAGGCATAAGCTCCAAAACAAGGTTCTAAGAGCCTGATGTGCATCAAAATTAAATTTTGACGCTATCGGCTCCAGAATCAGGACTTGCATCTTGAAACCTTGTTGTGCCTCCAAACATCAATTTTGATGCTCTAGAATTGGGGCTTGCATCTTGAAAACTTGTTGTGCCTCAAAACACTGATTTTGATGCTCCAAAACTGGGGGTTTCAAGGCACAAGCTTCGAAATGAGGTTCTAAAAGCACAGGCTCCGAAATAGGGACTTGCTTCTTGAAACCCTGGTGTGCCTCAAAACATTGATTTTGATGTTCCCAAATCAGGACATTCAAGGCACAAGCTCCGAAATGAATTTCTAAGAGCATGATGTACATCAAAATTGCATTTCAATGCTACCGACTCTGGAATTGGGACTTGTGTCTTGAAATCTTATTGTACCTCGTAACACTAACTTTTATTTTCCAAAAATGAGACTTTTGAGTCACAACCTCCGAAATGAGGTTCTAAGAACACTATGTTTGTCAAAATAATGTTTTGACACTATCAGCTTGAGAATCAGGACTTGTGTCGTGAAACCTTGTTGTGCCTTTAAACATTGATTTTGATGTTTTGAAACTAGAGCTTTCAAGCCACACGCTCTAAAACGAGGTTCTAAGAGAACGATGTGCATCAAAATCGCATTTTGACACTACAGGCTCCGAAATAGGGACTAAGTTTTTGAGGCATAAGCTCCACAACAAGGTTTTAAGAGCACGATGTGCGTCAAAATCAAACTTTAACACTACAGGCTCCAAAATCAGGAATTGCCTCTTGAAACCTTGTTGTGCCTCCAAACATCAATTTTGATGATCCAAAACTAGGGCTATTGAGGAACAATTTCTAAAACAGGGTTCTAAGAGCACAATATGAATCAAAATTGAATTATCATGCTTCTGGCGCTAGAATCAGGTCTTGCATCTTGAAACCTTGTTGTGCCTCAAAACACTGATTTTGATGCTAAAAAACCAGGGCTTTCGAGGCACACGCTTCGAAATGATATTCTTAGAGAATGATGCGCCAAAATCTATTGACTCTAGAATCGGAACTTGCATCTTGAAACCTTGTTGTGGCTGAAAACAATGATTTTGATGTTCCCCAAAATCAGGGCTTTCAAGGCACAAGCTCTGAAATGAGGTTTTAAGAGCACGATGTAAATCAAAATTGCGTTTTGACGCTACTGACTCTGGAATTGGGACTTCTGTCTTGAAACCTTGTTGTGCCTCCAAACATCGATTTTGATGCTCCAAAACTGGAGCTTTTGAGGCACAATTTCTAAAATAGGGTTCTAAGAGCACAATGTGAATCAAAATTGAATTTTGATGCTACTAGCTCTAGAATCGGGCCTTGCATCTTGAAACCTTGTTGTGCCAAAAAACACTGATTTTGATGCTCCCAAACCGGGGCTTTCGAGGCACAAGCTTCGCAATGAGGTTCTAAGAGCACGATGTGTGGTAAAATCAGATTTTGACGCTATTGACTTTAGAATCGGGACTTGCATCTTGAAACCTTGTTGTGCCTCCAAATATTGATTTTGATGCTCCAAAACTGGGTCTTTCAAGGCACAGGCTCCGAAATGAGCTTCTAAGAGAACGATGTGCGTCAAAATGGATTTTTGACACTACAGGCTCTAGAAAAGGGACTTGCTTCTTGAAACCTTGTCATGCCTCCAAACACTGATTTCTATGTTTCAAATCAGGGCTTTCGAGGCACAAGCTCCACAAACGAGGCTCTAAGAGCACCATGTGCGTCAAAATCACATTTTGACGCTACCGGCTCCGAAATCGCAACTTGCATCTTGCAACCTTGTGCCTCCAAACAGCAATTTTGATGCTCTCAAACTGATGTTTTTGAGGGACAAGTTGGTAAATAAGGTTCTAAGAGCACAATGTGTTTCAAAATCGCATTTTGACACTACCCGCTCTGGAATCGGGAATTGCGTCTTCAAACCTTGTTGTGCCTCCAAACACCAATTTTTATATTCCGAAACCATGGCGTTCGAGGTGCAAGCTTCGAAATGAGGTTCTAAGAGCACGATGTACTTCAAAATTGCGTTTTGATGCTATCGACTTTGGAATGGGGACTTGTGTCTTGAAACCTTGTTGTGCCTCCAAACACTAATTTTTATGCTCCTAAAAAAAAACTTTTGAGGCACAACCTCCGAAATGAGGTTCTAAAAACACCATGTTTGTCAAAATCATGCTTTGACGCTATCAGCTTGAGAATCGATACTTGTGTCTCGAAACCTTGTTGTGACTGTAAATTGATTTTGATGTTTTGAAACTCGAGCTTTCGAGTCACACGCTCCGAAACGAGGTTCTAAAAGCACGATGCTCCAAAATCACATTTTGACACTACAGGCTCCGGAATAGGGACTTGCATCTTGAAAGTTTGTTGTGCCTCCAAATATCAATTTTGATGCTCCAAAACTGGGGCTTTTGAAGCACAACTTCTTAAACAGGGTTCTAAGAGCACAATGTGCATCAAAATTGAATTTTGATGCTACTGGCTCTAAAATCGGGTCTTGCATCTTGAAACCTTGTTGTGCCTCAAAACAATGATTTTGATGCTCCAAAACCAGAGCTTTTGAGGCACAAGTTTCGAAATGAGATTCTAAGAGCATGATGTGCGCCAAAATCAGATTTTGACGCTCTTGACTCTAGAATTGGGACTTGCATCTTGAAACCTTGTTTTGCCTCCAAACATTGATTTTGATGCTTGAAAACTGGGTCTTTCAAGGCACAGCTTCGAAATGAGCTTCTAAGAGAATTATGTGTGTCAAAATGGAATTTTGATGCTACAGGCTCCGAAATAGGGACTTGCTTCTTGAAACCTTGTTGTGCCTCAAAACATTGATTTTGATGTTCCAAAATTGGGGCTTTCAACGCACAAGCTCCAAAATGAGGTTCTAAGAGGACAATGTACATCAAAATTGCGTTTGGATGCTACCGACTCTTGAATTGGGACTTGTGTCCTGAAACCTTGTTGTGCCTCCAAACACTAATTTTTATGCTCCCAAAATAAGGCTTTTGAGGCACAACCTCTAAAATGAGGTTCTAAGAACACCATGTTTGTCAAAATCGTGTTTTGACACTATCAACTTGAGAATTGGGACTTGTGTTTTGAAACTTTGTTGTGCCTTTAAACATTTATTTTGATGTTTTTAAACTCGAGCTTTCAAGCCACACACTCCAAAATAAGGTTCTAAGAGCACGATGTGCATCAAAATCAAGTTTTGACACTACAGGCTCCAGAATAGGGACTTGCATATTAAAAGCTTGTTGTGCTTCCAAACACCAATTTCGATGCTTCGAAACCAGAGATTTTGAGGCCTATGCTCTAAAACAAGGTTCTAAGAGCACGATGTGTGTCAAAATCAAATTTTGACGCTACCGGCTCTAAAATCAGGACTTGCATCTTGAAACCTATTTTTGCCTCCAAACATTGATTTTGACGCTCCAAAACTGGGTCTTTTGAAGCGCAAGCTTGAAAATGAGCTTCTAAAGGAATTATGTGTGTCAAAATGGAATTTTGATGCTACAGGCTCCAGAATAGGGACTTGCTTCTTTAAACCTTGTTGTGCCTCCAAACACTAATTTTGATGTTCCAAAATCAGGGCTTTAAAGGCACAAGCTCCGAAATGAGGTTCTAAGAGCACGATGTACATCAAAATTGCATTTTGACGCTGCCGAGTTTGGAATTGGGACTTGTGTCTTGAAACCTTGTTGTGGCTCTAAACACTAATTTTTATGCTCCAAAAATGAGGTTTTTCAGGCACAACCTACGAAATGAGATTCTAAAAAACCATGTTTGTCAAAATCGTGTTTTGACGCTATCAACTTGAGAATCGGGACTTGTGTCTTGAAACCTTGTTGTTCCTTTAAACATTGATTTTGATGTTTTGAAACTGGAGCTTTCGAGCCACATGCTCCGAAAGGAGGTTCTAAGAGTACGATGTGTATCAAAATCATGTTTTGATACTACAGGCTCTGGAATAGGGACTTGTGTCTTGTAAGTTTCTTGTTCCTCCAAAAACAAATTCTGATGCTTCGCAACCGAAGATTTTGAGGCATAAGCTCCAAAACAAGGTTTTAAGAGCACGATGTGCATCAAAATCAAATTTTGATGCTACTGGCTCCAGAATCAGGACTTGCATCTTGAAACTTTGTTGCGCCTCCAAACATCGATTTTGATGCTCCAAAACTGGGGCTTTAGGGGCACAATTTCTAAAACAAGGTTCTAAGAGCACAATGTGTATCAATATTGAATTTTGATGCTACTGGCTCTAAAATCAAGGCTTGCATCTTGAAACCTTGTTGTGCCTCAAAATAATAATTTTAATGCTCCGAAACCAGGGCTTTTGAGGCACAAGCTTCGAAATGAGGTTCCAAGAGCACGATGTGCGCCAAAATCAAATTTTGATGCTGTTGACACTAGAATCGAGACTTGAATCTTGAAACCTAGTTTTGCCTCCAAACATTAATTTTGATGCTCCAAAACTGCGTCTTTCAAGGCACATGCTCCAAAATGAGGTTCGAAGAGCATTATGTTTATAAAAATTGCGTTTTGATGCTACCGACTTTGCAATTGGGACTTGTGTCTTGAAAGCTTGTTGTCCCTCCAAACACTAATTTTTATGCTCCAAAAATGAGGGTTTTGAGGCATAACCTCCGAAAGGAGGTTCTAAGAACACAATGTTTGTCAAAATCGTGTTTGACGCTATCAGCTTGAGAATCGAGACTTGTGTCATGAAACCTTGTTGTGCCTTTAAACATTGATTTTGATGTTTTGAAACTTGAGTTTTCGAGCCACACGCTCCGAAACGAGGTTCTAAGAGCATGATTTGCATCAAAATCATGTTTTGACACTACAGGCTCCGGAATAGCGATTTGCGTCTGGAAAGCTTGTTATGCCTCCAAACACCAATTTTGACACTTCAAAACCGAAGATTTTGAGGCATAAGCTCCAAAACAACGTTCTAAGAGCATGATGTGGGTCAAAATCAAATTTTGACGTTGTCGGCTCTTGAATCAAGACTTGCATCTTGAAATCTTGTTGTGCTTCCAAACATCAATTTTGATGCTCCAAAACTGGGGCTTTTGAGGCACAATTTCTAAATCAGGGTTCTAAGAGCACAATGTGCATCAAAATTAAAATTTGATACTAGTGGCACAAGAATCGGGGCTTGCATCTTGAAACATTGTTGTGCCTCAAAAAACTGATTTTGATGCTCCAAAACCAGGGTTTTCGAGGCACAAGCTTCGAAATAAGGTTCTAAGAGCACGATATATGCCAAAAAATGATTTTGACACTATTGACTCTAGGATCGAGACTTTCTTGTTGAACCCTTGTTGTGCTTCCAAAATTAGGGCTTTCAAGGCACAAGATCCGAAATGAGCTAAGAGCACGATGTACATCAAAATTGTGTTTTGACTCTACCAACTCTGGAATTGGGACTTGTGTCTTGAAACCTTGTTGTGCCTCCAAACACTATTTTTTATGCTCCAAAAATGAGGCATTTGAGGCACAACCTCCGAAATGAGGATCTAAGAACACCATGTTTGTCAAAATCGTCTTTTGACGCAATCAGCTTGAGAATCGAGATTTGTGTCTATAAACCTTGTTGTGCCTTTAAACATTGATTTTGATGTTTTGACGCTATTGACTCTAGAATCGGGACTTGCATCTTGAAACCTTGTTGTGCCTCCGAACATTGATTTTGATGATCCAAAACTAGGTCTTTCGAGGCATAGGCTCTGAAATTAGATTCTAAGATAATGATGTGCGTCAAAATGGAATTTTGACACTACAAGCTCCGGAAAAGGGACTTGCTTCCTGAAACCTTGTTGTGCCTCCAAACCCCTATTTCAAAGTTTCAAAATTGGGGATTTCGAACACCTTGTGCCTCCGAACATTAATTCTGATGCTCTCAAATCGGGGCTTTCAAGGGACAAGCTCCGAAATAAGGTTCTAAGAGCGCAATGTGCTTCAAAATCTTATTTTGACACTACCGGCTCTCGAATCGGGACTTGCATCTTGAAACCTTGTTGTGCCTCCAAACGCGAATTTTGAAGTTCTGAAACCGGGGCGTTCGAGGTGCAAGCTTCGAAACAATGTTCTAAGAGAACGATGTGCATCAAAATTGAATTTTGAAATCGGACTCGGGACTCGGGACTTGCATCTTGAAATCTTGTTGTGCCTCCAAACATTGATTTTCATGTTCCAAAATCAGGGCTTTCAAGGCACAAGCGCCAAAATGAGGTTCTAAGAGCATGATGTACATCAAAAATTGCGTTTTGACGCTACCGACTCTGGAATTGCGACTTGTGTCTCGAAACCTTGTTGTGCCTCCAAAAGCTAAATTTTATGCTCCAAAAGTGAGGCATTTGAGGCACAACCTCCGAAATGAGCTTCTAAGAACACCATGTTTGTCAAAATCATGTTTTGATGCTATCATCTTGAGAATCGGGACTTGTGTCTAGAAACCATGTTGTTCCTTTAAACATCGGTTTTGATGTTTTGAAACTGGAGCTTTTGAGCCACACGCTTCGAAACGAGGTTCTAAGAGCACGATGTCCATCAAAATCATGTTTTGACACTACAGGCTCCGGAATAGGGACTTGCATCTTGAAAGATTATTGTGCCTCCAAACACCAATTTTGATGATTTGAAACCAAAGATTCTGAGGCATAAGCTCCAAAACAAGGTTCTAAGAGCACGATGTGCATCAAAATCAAATTTTGACGCTGTCGGCTCCAGAATCAGGACTTGCATCTTGAAACCTTGTTGTGCCTTCAAACGCTGATTTTGATGCTCCAAAACTGGGGCTTTTGAGGCACAATTTCTAAAATAGGGTTCTAAGTACACAATGTGCATCAAAATTCTATTGGCTCTATAATCGGGGCTTGCATCTTGAAACCAAAAAAACCTGATTTTGTAGCTCCAAAACTGGGAATTTTGAGGCACAATGTGCCTAAAATCGTATTTTGACACTACCGGCTCTGGAATCGAGACTTGCGTCTTGAAACCTTCTTGTGCCTCCAAACACCAATTTTGATGTTTTGAAACCGGGGCGTTCAAGGTGCAAGCTTCGAAACAAGGTTCTAAGAGAACGATGGGCATCAAAATCAAATTTTGATGCTACCAGTATGAGAATCGGGATTTGCATCTTGAAACCATGTTGTGCCTCCAAACAACGATTTCTATGTTCCAAAATCAAGGCTTTAAAGCCACAAGCTCATAAATGAGGTTCTAAGAGTACGATGTACGTCAAAATTGCATTTTCATGCTACCGACTCTTGATTTGGGACTTGTGTCTTGAAACCTTTTTTTGCCTCCAAACAGTAATTTTTATGCTCCAAAAACGAGGCTTTTGAGGCACAACCTCTGAAATGAGGTTATAAGAACACCATGTTTGTCAAAATCATGTTTTTGACGCTATCAGCTTGAGAATCGGTACTTGTGTCTCGAAACCTTGTTGTGCCTTTAAACATTGATTTTGATGTTTTGAAACTGGAGCTTTCGAGTCACACGCTCCGAAACGAGGTTCTAAGAGCAAGATGTGCAGCAAAATCACATTTTGACACTACAGGCTCCGGAATAGGGACTTGCGTCTTGAAAGCTTGTTGTGCCTCCAAATATCGATTTTGATGCTCCAAAACTGGGGCTTTTGAAGCACAATTTCTAAAACAGGGTTCTAAGAGCACAATGTGCATCAAAATTGAATTTTGATGCTACTGGCTCTAAAATCGGGTCTTGCATCTTGAAACCTTGTTGTGCCTCAAAACAATGATTTTGATGCTCCAAAACGAGAGCTTTCGAGGCACAAGTTTTGAAATGAAATTCTAAGAGCACGATGTGCGCCAAAATCAGATTTTGACACTCTTGACTCTAAAATCGCGACCTGCATCTTGAAACCTTGTTCTGCCTCCAAACATTGATTTTGATGCTTGAAAACTGGGTCTTCCGAGGCACAGGCTCCGAAATGAGCTTCTAAGACAATGATGTGCATCAAAATGGAATTTTGATGCTACAGGCTCCAAAATAGGGACTTGCTTCTTGAAACCTTGTTGTGCCTCAAAACATTGATTTTGATGTTCCAAAATCAAAGCTTTCAAGGCACAAGCTCCGAAATGTGGTTCTAAGAGGACAATGTAAATCGAAATTGCATTTACACGCTATCGACTCTGGAATTGGGACTTGTGTCCGGAAACCTTGTTGTGCCTCTAAACACTAGTTTTTATGCTCCAAAAATGAGGCTTTTGAGGCACAACCTCCAAAATGAGGTTCTAAGAACACCATGTTTGTCAAAATCGTGTTTTGACGCTATCAGCTTGAGAATTGGGACTTTTTTCTTGAAACCTTGTTGTGCCTTTAAACATTGATTTTGATGTTTTGAAACTCGAGCTTTCAAGCCACATGCTCTGAAATGAGGTTCTAAGAGCACGATGTGCATCAAAATCAAGTTTTGACACTACAGGCTCCGGAATAGGGACTTGCATCTTGAAAGCTTGTTGTGCCTCCAAACACCAATTTTGATGCTTGGAAACCAGAGATTTTGAGGCATAAGCTCTAAAACAAGGTTCTAAGAGCACAATGTGCGTCAAAATCAAATTTTGACGCTACCGGCTCTAGAATCAGGACTTGCATCTTGAAACCTATTTGTGCCTCCAAACGTTGATTTTGACACTCCAAAACTGGGTCTTTTGAGTTACAATCTTCAAAATGAGCTTCTAAGAGAATGATGTGTGTCAAAATGGAATTTTGACGCTACAGCCTCCGAAATAGGGACTTGCTTCTTTAAAGCTTTTTGTGCCTCCAAACACTGATTTTGATGTTAAAAAATCAAGGCTTTAAAGGCACAAGTTCCAAAATGAGGTTCTAAGAGCACGATGTACTTAAAAATTGCATTTTGACGCTGTCGAGTTTGGAATTGGGACTTGTGTCTTGAAACCTTGTTGTGCCTCTAAACACTAATTTTTATGCTCCAAAAACGAGGATTTTGAGGCACAACCTCCGAAATGAGATTCTAAGAACACCATGTTTGTCAAAATCGTGTTTTGACGCTATCAGCGTGAGAATCAGGACTTGTGTCTTGAAGCCTTGTTGTTCCTTTAAACATTGATTTTGATGTTTTGAAACAGGAGCTTTTGAGCCACATGCTCCAAAACGAGGTTCTAAGAGCACGATGTGCATCAAAATCATGTTTTGATACTACAGGCTCTGGAATAGGGACTTGCTTCTTGTATGTTTGTTGTGCCTCCAAAAATCAACTTTGATGCTTCGCAACTGAAGATTTTGAGGCACAAGCTCCAAAACAAGGTTCTAAGAGCACGATGAGCATCAAAATCAAATTTTGGCGCTACCGGCTCCAGAATCAGGACTTGCATCTTGAAACTTTGTTGTGCCTCCAAACATCGATTTTGATGCTCCAAAACTGGGACTTTCGAGGCACAATTTCTAAAACAGGGTTTTAAGAGCACAATGTGCATCAAAATTGAATTTTGATGCTACTGGCTCTAGAATCGGGGCTTGCATCTTGAAACCTTGTTGTGCCTCAGAACACTAATTTTGATGCTCTGAAACTGGGGCTTTCGAGGCACAAGCTTTGAAATGAGGTTCCAAGAGCACGATGTGCGCTAAAATCAGATTTTGATGCTATTGACACTAGAATCGAGACTTGAATCTTGAAACCTGGTTGTGCCTCCAAACATTAATTTTGATGCTCCAAAACTACGTCTTTCGAGGCACAAGCTCCGAAATGATCTTCTAAGAGAATGATGTACGTTAAAATGGAATTTTGACGCTACAGGCTCCAGAATAGGGACTTGCTTCTTGAAAACTTGTTATGCCTCAAAACATTGATTTTGATGTTCCAAAATTAGGGCTTTCAAGGCACTAATTTTTATTCTCCAAAAATGAGGCTTTTGTAGTACAACCTCTGAAATGAGGTTCTAAGAACACCATGTTTGTCAAAATTGTGTTTCGACGCTATCAACTTGAGAATCGGTACTTGTGTCTTGAAACCTTGTTGTGCCTTTTAACATTGATTTTGATGTTTTTGAAATGGGAGCTTTCGAGCCACACGCTCTCAAACGATGTTCTAAGAGCACGATGTGCATCAAAATCATGTTTTGACACTACAGGCTCTGGAATAGGGACTTGCGTCTTGAAAGCTTGTTGTACCTCCAAACACCAATTTTGAGGCTTCGAAACTAAAGATTTTGAGGCATCAGCTCCAAAACAAGGTTCTAAGAACACGATGTGCGTCAAAATCAAATTTTGACGCTATCGGCTCCAGAATCAGGACTTGTGTCTTGAAACCTTGTTGTGCCTTTAAACATTGATTTTGATGTTTTGAAACTGGAGATTTCAAGCCACACGCTCCGAAATGAGGTTTTAAGAGCATAATGTGCCTCAAAATAACGTTTTGACACTACAGGCTCTGAAATAGGGACTTGTGTCTTGAAAGCTTGTTCTGCCTCCAAACACCAATTTCGAAGCATCGAAACCAGAGATTTTGAGGCATAACCTCTAAAACAAGGTTCTAAGAGCACGATGTGCATCAATATCAAATTTTGACGCTACCGGCTCCAGAATCAAGACTTGCATCTTGAAAGCTTGTTGTTTCTCAAAATATCGATTTTGATGCTCCAAAACTGGGCTTTTGAGGCACAATTTCTAAAACAGTGTTCTAAGAGCGCAATGTGCATCAAAATTGAATTTGGATGCTACTGGCTCTAGAATCGGGCCTTGCATCTTGAAACCTTGTTGTGCCTCGAAACATCGATTTTGATGCTCCAAAATTGGGTCTTTCGAGACAGAAGTTCTGAAATGAGCTTCTCAGAGAATGATGGGCGTCAAAATGGAATTTTGACACTCCGGAATAGGGACTTGCTTCTAGAAACCTTTTCATGCCTCCAAACAGTGATTGTTATGTCCCAAAATCAGGGCTTTCAAGGCACAAGCTCCGAAATGATGTTCAAAGAGCATGATGTACATCAAAATTGAATTTTGATGCTACTGACTCTGGAATTGGGACTTGTGTCTTGAAACCTTGTTGTGCCTCCAAACACTAATTTTTATGCTCCAAAAATGAGGCTTTTGAGGCACAACCTTCGAAATGAGGTTCTAAGAACATCATGTTTGTCAAAATCGTGTTTTGACGCTATTGACTCTGGACTCAGGACTTGCATCTTGAAACCTTGTTGTGCCTCCCAACACTGATTTCGATGTTTCAAAATCGAGGCTTTCGAGGCACAAGCTCCACAAGCGACGCTCTAAGAGCACCATGTGTGTCAAAATCACTTTTTTATGCTGCCGCCTCCAAAATGGTGACTTGCTTCTTGCAACCTTGTGCCTCCAAACACCAATTTTGATGCTCCCAAACCAGGGCTTTCGAGGGACAAGCTCCTAAATAAGGTTCTAAGAGCACAATTTCCTTCAAAATCGCATTTTGACACTACCGGTTCTGGAATTGGGACTTGCAACTTGAAACTTTGTTGTGCCTCCAAACATCAATTTTGATGTTCTGAAACCGGGGTGTTCGAGGTGCATCCAAACAATGATTTTGATGTTCCAAAATTGGGTTTTTCAAGGCACAAGCTCCAAAACGAGATTCTAAGAGCACGATATACATAAAAATTGCATTTTGCTGGAATTGGGACTTGTGTCTTGAAACCATGTTTCGCCTCCAAACAATAATTTTTATGCTCCAAAAATTATGTTTTTGAGGCACAACCTCCGAAATGAGGTTCTAAGAACACCATGTTTGTCAAAATCATGTTTTAAGCTATTAGCTTGAGAACCAAGACTTATGTCTTGAAACCTTGTTTTGCCTTTAAACATTGATTTTGATGATTTGAAACTAGAACTTTCGAGCCATACGCTTCGAAACGAGGTTCTAAGAGCATGATGTGCATCAAAATCACGTCTTGAGAATACAGGCTCCGGAATAGGGACTTGTGTCTTGAAATCTTGATGTGCCTCCAAACACCAATTTCGATGTTCAAAACCGAAGATTTTGAGCCATAAGCTCCAAAACAAGGATCTAAGACCATGATTTGCGTCAAAATCAAATTTTGATGCTACTGGCTCCTGAATCAAGACTTGCTTCTTGAAACCTTGTTGTGCCTCCGAACATAGATTTTGATGCTCCAAAACTAGGGCTTTTGAGGCACAATTTCTAAAACAGGGTTCTAAGAGCACAATGTGCACCAAAATTGAATTTTGATGCTCCTAGCTGTAGAATCGGGGCTTGCATCTTGAAACCTTGTTGGGCCTCAAAACATTGATTTTGACGCTCCAAAACTAGGTCTTTCAAGACACAAGCTCCGAAATGAGCTTCAAAACAGCGTGTGCCTTGAAAGCTCTAGTTTCAAAACATCAAAATCAATGTTTAAAGACACAAGTCCCGATTCTCAAGCTGATAGCGTCAAAACACTATTTTGACAAACATGGTGTTCTTAGAACCTCATTTCGGAGGTTGTGCCTCAAAAGCCTCATTTTTGGAGCATAAAAATTAGTGTTTAAAGGCACAACAAGGTTTCAAGACACAAGTCCCTATTCCAGAGTCGGTAGCATCAAAACGCAATTTTAATTTACATCGTGATCTTAGAACCTTATTTCGGAGCTTGTGCCTTGAAAGTCCTGATTTGGGAACATCAAAATCAGTGTTTGGAGGCACAACAAGGTTTCAAGAAGCAAGTCCCTATTCCAGAGCCTGTATCGTCAAAATTTCATTTTAACGCACATCATTCTCTTAGAAGCTCACTTCGGAGCTTGTGCCTCAAAAGACCAAGGTTTGGAGTGTCAAAATCAATGTTTGGAGGCACAATAAGGTTTCAAGATGTAAGTCCCGATTCTAGAGTCAAAAGCGTCAAAATCTGATTTTGGCATACATTGTGCTCTTAAAACCTCATTTCGAAGCTTGTTCCTTGAAAGCATCGGTTTTAGACCATCAAAATCAGTGTTTTGAGGCACAATAAGGTTTCAAGATGCAAGCCCTGATTCTAGAGCCAGTAGCATCAATAATCAATTTTGATGAACATTGTTTTCTTAGAACCCTATTTTATAAATTGTGCCTCAAAACCCCTAGTTTGGAGAATCAAAATCGATGTTTGGAGGCACAACAAGGTCTCAAGATGCAAGTTGGGATTCTGAAGTAGGTAGCGTCAAAACTTGTTTTTGACACACATCGTGCTCTTAGAGCCTTGTTTTGGAGCTTTTGCCTCAAAATCGTCGGTTTCGAAGCATCAAAATTGGTGTTTGGAGGCACAACAAGCTTTCAAGATGCAAGTCCCTATTTCGGAGCCTGTAGTGTCAAAACGTGATTTTGATGCACATCGTGCTCTTAGAACCTCATTTAAAAGTGTATGGCTTGAAAGCTCGAGTTTCAAAACGTCAAAATCAATGTTTAAAGTCACAACAAGGTTTCAAGACACAAGTCCCGATTCTCAAGCTGATATTGTCGAAACACCTTACAACCTCATTTCGGAGGTTGTGCCTCAAAATCCTCATTTTTGGAGCATAAAAAGTAGTCTTTGGAGCCACAAAAAATTTTCAAAACACAAGTCCCAATTCTAGAGTCGGTAGCATCAAAACACAATTTTGATGTACATTGTGTTGTTAGAAACTCATTTCAGAGATTGTGCCTTGAAAGCCCTGATTTTGGAACATCAAAATAAGTGTTTGGAGGCACAACAAGGTGTCAAGAAGCAAGTCCCTATTCCGGAGCCTGTAGAGTCAAAATGGAATTTTGACGGACATCATTCTGTTAGAAGCTCATTTTGGAGATTGTGCCTGTAAAGACCTAGTTTTGGAACAACAAAATCAATGTTTGGAGGCACAAGAAGGTTTAAAGATGCAAGTCCCGATTCTAGAGTCAATAACGTCAAAATTTAATTTTGATGCACATCGTGCTCTTAGAACCTCATTTCGAAGCTTGTGCCTCGAAAGCCCCAGTTTAGGAGCGTCAAAACACGATTTTGACAAGCATGGTGTTCTTAGAACCTCATTTTAGAGGTTGTGCCTCAAAAGCCTCATTTTTGGAGCATCAAAATTAGTGTTTGGAGACACAACAAGGTTTCAAGACACAAGTCCCAATTCCAGAGTTGGTATCGTCAAAACACAATTTTGATGTACATCGTGCTCTTAGCTCATTTCGGAGATTGTGCCTTGAAACCCCTAATTTTGGAACATGAAAATGAGTGTTTGGAAACACAACAAGGTTTCAAGAAGCAAGTCCCAATTCTAGAGTCAATAGTGTCAAAATCTGATTTTGGCACACATCGTGCTCTCGGAACCTCATTTCAAAGCTTGTGCCTCGAAAACCCTGGTTTTGGAGCATCAAAATCCGTGTTTTGAGGCACAACAAGGTTTCAAGATGCAAGCCCCGATTCTAGAGCCAGTAGTATCAAAATTCAATTTTGATGCACATTGTGCCTCAAAAGCCCCAGTTTTGGAGCATCAAAATCGATGTTTGGAGGTACAACAAGGTTTCAAGATGCAAGTCCTGATTCTAGAGCTGGTAGCGTCACAATTTTGATGCACATCGTGCTCTTAGAACCGCGTTTCGGAGTGTGTGTCTCGAAAGCTCCAGTTTCAAAACATCAAAATCAATGTTTAAAGTCACAACAAGGTTTCTAGACACAAGTCCCGATTCTCAAGCTGATAGCTTCAAAACATGATTTTGACAAACATGGTGTTCTTAGAACCTCATTTCAGAGGTTGTGCCTCAAAATCATCATTTTTGGAGCTTAAAAATTAGTGTTTGGAGGCACAACAAGGTTTCAAGATGCAAGTCCCAATTCCAGAGTCGGTAGCGTCAAAATACAATTTTGATGTACATCGTGCTCTTAGAACCTCATTTTAGAGCTTGTGCCTTAAAAGCAATGATTTTGGAACATCAAAATCAGTGTTTGGAGGCATAACAAGGTTTAAAGAAGCAAGTAGGAGCTTGTCCCTCGAAAGCCCTGGTTTGGGAGCATCTAAATTGGTGTTTGGACGCACAAGGTTGCAAGAAGCAAGTCACGATTTCGGAGCCGGCAGCGTCAAAACGTGATTTTGACGCACATGGTGCTCTTAGAGCATCGTTTGCGGAGGTTGTGCCTCGAAAGCCCCGATTTTGAATCATCAAAATTAGTGTTTGGAGGAACAACAAGGTTTCAAGATGAAGTCCCGATTCTAGAGTCCATAGCGTCAAAATCTGATTTTGGAGCACGTCGTGCTCTTAGAACCTCATTTCGAAGCTTGTGCCTCGAAAGCCCCGGTTTCAGAGCATCAAAATCAGTGTTTTTTGCAACAACAAGGTTTCAAGATGCAAGCCCCAATTCTAGAGCCAATAGCATCAAAATTAACTTTCAATTTACATTGTTCTCTTAGAACCCTGTTTTAGAAATTGTGCCTCAAAAGGCCCAGTTTTGGAGCATCAAAATCGATGTTTGGAGGCACAACAAGGTTTCAAGGTGCAAGTCCAAATTTTGACGCACACCGTGCTCTTAGAATATTATTTTGGAGCTTTATACGTCAAAACCTTCAGTTTCGAAGCATCAAAATTAGTGTTTGGAGGCACACAACAAGCTTTCAAGAAGCAAGTCCCTATTCCATAGCCTGTAGTGTGAAAACATGATTTTGATGCACATCGTGCTCTTAGAACCTCATTTCGGAGCATGTGGCTCGAAAGCTCTAGTTTCAAAACATCAAAATAAAGATTCCAAGACACAAGTCCCAATTCCAGAGTCGGTAGCACCAAAATGCAATTTTTATGTACACTGTGCTCTTAGAACCTCATTTCGGAGCTTGTGCCTTGAAAGCTCTGATTTTGGAACATAAAAATCAGTGTTTGGAGGCACAAAAAGGTTTCAAGAAGCAATTCCCTATTCCGAAGCGTCAAAAGTCAGTGTTTGTAGCGTAAAAATTCCATTTTGACGCACATCATTCTCTTAGAAGCTCATTTCGGAACTTGTGTCTCGAAAGACCCAGTTTTGGAGTGTCAAAATCAATGTTTCGAGGCACATCAAGGTTTCAAGATGCAAGCCCCGATTCTAGAGCGAGTTGCATCAAAATTTAATTTTGATGCACGTTGTGCTCTTAGAACCCTATTTTAGAACCTCATTTCGGAGCTTGTGCCTTGAAAGCCCTGATTTTGGAAACTAAAATCATTGTTTGGAGGCACAACAAGGTTTCAAGATGCAAGACTTGATTTTGGAGCTGGTAGCATCAAAATTTGATTTTGACACACATCATTCTCTTAGAACCTTGTTTTGGAGCTTATCCCTCAAAATCTTCAGTTTTGAAACATAGAAATTGGTGTTTGGAGGCAGAACAAGCTTTCAAGACACAAGTCCCTATTTCGGAGCATAAAAATTATGGTGTTCTTAGAACCTGATTTTAGAGGTTGTGCCTCAAAAGCCTCGTTTTTGGAGCATAAAAATTAGTGTTTGGAGGCACAACAAATTTTCAAGGGACAAGTCCCAATTCCAGAGTCGGTAGCATCAAAACGCAATTTTGATGTACATCGTGCTCTTAGAACCTCATTACGGAGCTTGTGTCTTGAAAGCCCTGATTTTGGAACATCAAAATCAGCATTCGGAGGCACAACAAGGTTTAAATAAGCAAGTCCCTATTCCGGAGTGTGTAGCATCAAAAGACCCAGTTTTGGAGCATGAAAATCATTTTTTGGAGGCACAACAAGGTTTCAAGATGCAAGTCCTGATTGTAGAGTCAATAGCATCAAAATTTGATTTTGGTGCACATCGTGCTCTTAGAACCTCATTTCGAAGCTTGTGCCTTGAAATCCCTAGTTTCGAAGTATCAAAATCAGTGTTTTGACGCACAATAAGGTTTCAAGATGCAAGCCCCGATTCTAGAGCCAACAGCATCAACATTCAATTTTGATGCACATTGTGCCCTTAGAACCTTGTTTTAGAAATTGTGCCTCAAAAGCCCCAGTTTTGGAGCATGAAAATCGATGTTTGGAGGCACAACAAGGTTTGAAGATGCAAGCATTGATTTTGGAGCCGGTAGTCTCAAAATTTGATTTTGACGCACATCGTGGTCTTAGAACCTTGTTTTGAAGCTTATGCCTCAAAATCTTTGGTTTCGAAGGCATCAAAATTGGTGTTTGGAGGCACAACAAGCTTTCAAGATGCAAGTCCCTATTCTCGAGCCTATAGTGTGAAAACGTGATTTTGATGCACATCGTACTCGTAGAACCTAGTTTCGGAGCATGTGGCTCGAAAGCTCCAGTTTCAAAACATCAAAATTTTGATGTACATTGTGCTCTTAGAACCTCATTTCGGAGCTTGTGCCTTGGAAGCCCTGATTTTGGAACATCAAAATTATTGTTTGGAGGCACAACAAGGTTTCAAGATGCAAGTCCCGATTCTCATGCCGGTAGCATCAAAATTCAATTTTGATGCACATCGTTCTCTTAGAACCTTGTTTCAACGCTTGCACCTCGAACGCCCCGGTTTCAGAATATCAAAATTGGTGTTCGGAGGCACAAGAAGTTTTCAAGATGCAAGTCCCAATTTCAGAGCCAGTAGTGTCAAAATGCAATTTTGAAGCACATTGTGCTCTTAGAACCTTATTTAGGAGCTTATCCCTAGAAAGCCCTAGTCTAGGAGCATCAAAATTGGTATTTGGAGGCACAAGGTTACAAGACACAAGTTGCGATTTGGGAGCTGGTAGCATCAAAACGTGTTTTTGACACACATGGTGCTCTTAGAACCTCATTTGTGGAGCTTGTGCCTTGAAAGCTCTAGTTTCAAAACATCAAAATTAATGTTTAAAGGCACAACAAGGTTTCAAGACAGAAGTCCTGATTCTCAAGCTGATAGCGTCAAAACACGATTTTGACAAACCTGGTGCTCTTAGAGCCTCATTTCAAAGGTTGTGCCTCAAAAGCCTCCTTTTTTGAGTATAAAAAAATAGTGTTTGGAGGCACAACAAGGTTTCAAGACACAAGTCCCATTTGCAGAGTCGGTAGCGTCAAAATGCAATTTTGATGTACATCATTTTCTTAGAACTTCATTTCCGAGATTGTGCCTTGAAGGCCCTGATTTGGGAACATCAAAATCAATGTTTGGAGGCACAACAAGGTTTCAAGAATCAAGTCCCTATTCCGGAGCCTGTAGCGTCAAAATTCTATTTTGACGCACATCATTCTCTTAGAAAATCATTTTGGAGCTTTTTCCTAGAAATTGTGATTCAAAAGCCCTGGTTTTGGAGCATCAAAATCGATATTTGGAGGCACAACAGGGTTTCAACATGCAAGTCCTGATTCTGGAGCTGGTAGCATCAAAATTTGATTTTGACGCACATCGTGCTCTTAGAACCTTGTTTTGGAGCTTACGCAAGTCCCTATTCTGGAGCTTGTAGTGTCAAAACATAATTTTGATTCACATCGTGCTCTTAGAACCTCATTTCGGAGCGTGTGGCTCGAAAGCTCCAGTTTCAATATATGAAAATCAATATTTAAACTCACAACAAGGTTTCAAGACACAAGTCCTGATTCTCAAGTTGATAGTGTCAAAACATAATTTTGACAAACATGGTGTTCTTAGAACCTCATTTCGGAGGTGGTGCGTCAAAAGCCTCATTTTTGGAGCATAAAAATTAGTGTTTGGATGCACATTAAGGTTTCAAGACACAAGTCACAATTCCAGAGTCGGTAGCGTCAAAATGGAATTTTGATGGACATCATTCTCTTAGAAGTTCATTTCGGAGCTTGTGCCTCGAAACACCCAGTTTTGGAGCATCAAAATCAATGTTTGAGGCACAACAAGGTTTCAAGATGCAAGTCCCTATTTCGGAGGCTGTAGCTTCAAAATTCAGTTTTGACGCACATCATTCTTTTTGAAATCTCATTTCGGAGCTTGTGCCTCGAAAGACCCAATTTTAGAGCATAAAAATCAATGTTTGGAGGAACAACAAGGTTTCAAGATGCAAGTCTGTATTCTAGAGTCAATAGCGTCAAAATCTGATTTTGGCACACATTGTGCTCTTAGAACCTCATTTCGAAGCTTGTGCCTCAAAAGCCCCAATTTCGGAGCATCAAAATCAATGTTTTAAGGCACAACAAGGTTTCAAGATCCAAGCCCCGTTTCTAGAGCCAGTAGCATCTAAATTCAATTTTGATGCGCATTGTGCTCTTAGAACCCTGTGTTATAAATTGTGTCTCAAAAGACCCAATTTTGGAGCATCAAAATCGATGTTTGGAGGCACAACAAGGTTTGAAGATGCAAGTCCTGATTTTGGAGCCGGTAGCATCAAAATTTGATTTTGAAGCACATCGTGTTCTTAGAACCTTGTTTTGGAGCTTATGCCTCAAAATTTTCGGTTTCGAAGCATCAAAATTGGTGTTTGGAGGCACAACAAGCTTTCAAGATGCAAGTACCTATTCCAGAGCCTGTAGTGTTAAAATGTGATTTTGATGCACATCATGCTTTTAGAACCTCGTTTCGGAGCGTGTGGCTTGAAAGCTCCAGTTTCAAAACATCAAAATAAATGTTTAAAGGCACAACAAGGTTTCAAGATGCAAGTCCCGGTTCTCAAGATGATAGTGTCAAAACACAATTTTGCCAAACATGGTGTTCCTAGAACCTCATTTCAAAGGTTGTGCCTCAAAAGCCTCATTTTTGGAGCATAAAAATTAGTGTTTGGAGGCACTACAAGGTTTCAAGACACAAGTCCCAATTCCAGATTCAGTAGCGTCAAAATGCAATTTTGATGTACATCATGCTTTTAGAACCTCATTTTGGAGCTTGTGCCTCGAAAGCCTCGGTTTTGGAGCATCAAAATCTGTGTTTTGAGGCACAACAAGGTTTCAAGAAGCAAGTCCCTATTTCGGAGCCTGTAGCATCAAAATTCACTTTTGACAGACATTCTTTTATAATCTCATTTTGTGCCTCGAAAGACCCAGTTTTTTAGCATCAAAATCAATTTTTGGAGGCACAACAAGGTTTCAAGATGCAAGTCCTGATTCTAGAGTCAACAACGTCAAAATCTGATTTTAGCACACATCGTGCTCTTAGAACCTCATTCCGAAGCTTGTGCCTCGAAAGCCTTGGTTTTGGAGCATTAGTATTAGTGTTTTGAGACACAACAATGTTTCAAGATGCAAGCCCCGATTCTAGAGCCAGTAGTATCAAAATTTAATTTTCATGTACATTGTGCTCTTAGAACCTTGTTTTAGAAATTTTGCCTCAAAAGCCCCAGTTTTGGAGCATCAAAATCGATGTTTGGAGGCACAACAAGGTTTCAAGATGCAAGTCCTGACTTTGGAGCCAGTAGCATCAAAATTTGATTTTGACGCACATCGTGCTCTTAGACCCTTACTTTGGAGCTTATGCCTCAAAATCATCGGTTTTGAAGCATCAAAATTTGTGTTTGGAGGCATAACAAGCTTTCAAGACGTAAGTCCCTATTCTGGAGCCTGTAGTGTCAAAACGTGATTTTGATGCACATCATGCTCTTAGAACCTCGTTTTGGAGCGTGTGGCTCGAAAGATCTAGTTTCAAAACATCAAAATCAATGTTTAAAGGCACCACAAGGTTTCAAGACACAAGTCCCGATTCTCAAGCTGATAGCGTCAAAACACGATTTTGACAAACATGGTGTTCTTAGAACCTCATTTCGGAGGTCGTGCCTGAAAAGCCTCCTTTTTGGAGCATAAAAATTAGTGTTTGGAGGCACGACAATGTTTCAAGACATAAAACCCAATTCCAGAGTCGGTAGTGTCAAAACGCAATTTTGATGTACATCATGCTCTTAGAACCTCATTTCAGAGCTTGTGCCTCGAAAGCCTTGATTTTGGAACATAAAATTAGTGTTTGGAGGGACAACAAGTTTCCAAGAAGCAAGTCCCTATTCCGGAGCCTGTAGTGTCAAAATTATATTTTGACACACATCATTCTCTTAGAAGCTCATTTAAAAGCTTGTACCTCAAAAGACCCAGTTTTGGAGCGTCAAAATCAATGTTTCGAGGCACAACAAGGTTTCAAGATGCAAGTCCTAATTCTATAGTCAATAGCATCAAAATTTGATTTTGGTACACATCATGCTCTTAGACCCTCATTTCGAAGCTTGTTCCTCAAAAGCCCCGGTTTCGAAGTATCAAAATAAGTGTTTTGAGGCACAAGAAGGTTTCAAAATACAAGCCCCGATTTTAGAGGCAGTAGCATCAAAATTCAATTTTGACGCACATTGTGCTCTTCGAACCCTGTTTTAGAAATTGTGCCTCAAAAGCCCTAGTTTTTTAGCATCAAAATCGATGTTTGTAAGCACAATAAGGTTTCAAGATGCAAGTCCTGATTCTGGAGCCAGTATCATCAAAATTTGATTTTGACGGACATCGTGCTCTTAGAACCTTGTTTTGGTGCTTATGCCTCAAAATCTTTAGTTTTGAAGCATCAAAATTGGCGTTTGGAGGCAGAACAAGTTTTCAAGATGCAAGTCCCTATTCTGGAGCCTATAGTGTCAAAATGTTATTTTGATTCACATCGTGCTCTTAGAACCTCATTTCGGAGCGTGTGTCTCGAAAGCTCCAGTTTCAAAACATCAAAATCAATGTTTAAAGGCACAACAGGGTTTCAAGACACAAGTCCCGATTCTCAAGCTGATAACTTCAAAACACGATTTTGACAAACATGATGTTCTTAGAACGTCATTTCGGAGGTTTCGAGGCACAACAAGGTTTCAAGATGCAAGTACTGATTTTAGAGTCAATAGCGTCAAAATTTGATTTTGGCGCACATCGTGCTCTTAGAACTGCATTTCAAAGCTTTTGCCTCAAAATCATTGTTTTTTTGGCACAACAAGGTTTCAAGATGCAAGCCCCGATTCTAGAACCAGTAGCATCAAAATTGAATTTTGATGCACATTGTTAGAACCCTGTTTTAGAAATTGTGCCTTAAAAGCCCCAGTTTTGGAGCATCAAAATCGATGTTTGGAGGCACAACAAGGTTTAAAGATCCAAGTCCCGATTTTAGAGCCGGTAGTGTCAAAATTTGATTTTGACGGACATCGTGCTCTTAGAACCTTGTTTTGGAGCTTATGCCTCAAAATCTTCAGTTTCAAACCATCAAAATTGGTGTTTCGAGGCACAACAAGCTTTCAAGACGCGAGTCCCTATTTCCGAACCTGTAGTGTCAAAATGTCATTTTGTTCCACATCGTGCTCTTAGAACCTCGTTTCGTAGCATGTGGCTCGAAAGCTCTAGTTTCAAAACATCAAAATCATTGTTTAAAGGCACAACAAGGTTTCAAGACACAAGTCCCAATTCTCAAGCTAATAGCGTCAAAACACGATTTTGACAAACATGGTGTTCTTAGAACCTGATTTCGAAGGTTGTGCCTCAAAAGCCTCGCTTTTGGAGCATAAAAATTAGTGTTTGGAGGCACAAGAAGGTTTCAAGAAACAAGTCCCAATTCTAGAGTCAGTAGCATGAAAACACAATTTTTATGTACATCATGCTCTTAGAACCTCATTTCGGTGCTTGTGCCTTGAAAGCCCTGATTTTGGAACATCAAAATCAGTGTTTGGAGGCACAACAAGGTGTAAAGAAGCATGTCCCTATACTGGATCCTATAGTGTCAAAATTCCATTTTGATCCACATCATTCTCTTAGAAGCTCATTTCGGAGCTTGTGCCTCGAAAAACCCAGTTTTGGATCGTCAAAATCAATGTTTGGACAAGAAGGTTTCAAGATGCAAGTCTCGATTCTAGAGTCAATAGCGTCAAAATCTGATTTTAGCACACATCGTGCTCTCACAACATCAT
>NC_081412.1:286886005-286902793 GCF_030272615.1 Cryptomeria japonica
AAGTCCTGATTCAGGAGCCGGTAGCATCAAATTTTGATTTTGACGCACATCGTGCTCTTGCAACCTTGTTTTGGTGCTTATGCCTCAAAATATTTGGTTTCGAAGCATCAAAATTGGTGTTTGGAGGCACAACAAGCTTTCAAGATGCAAGTCCCTATTCGTGTCAAAACATGATTTTGACTCACATCATGCTCCTAGAACCTCGTTTCAGAGCATGTGGCTCCAAAGCTCCAGCTTCAAAACATCAAAATCAATGCTTAAAACAACAAGGTTTAACGACACAAGTCTTGATTCTCAAGCTGATAGCGTTAAAACACTATTTTGACAAACATGGTGTTCTTAGAACCTTCCGGAGGTTGTGCCTCAAAAGCCTCATTTTTGGAGCATAAAAATTAGTGTTTGGAGGCACAACAAGGTTTCAAGAAACAAGTCCCAATTCAAAGTCGGTAGCGTCAAAACGTAATTTTCGGAGTTTCAAAATCAGTGTATTGAGGCACAACAAGGTTTCAAGATGCAAGCCCCGATTCCAGAGCCAGTAGCATCAAAATTGAATTTTGATGCATATTGTGCTCTTAGAACCCTATTTTAGATATTTTGCCTCGAAAGCCCTAGTTTTGGAGCATCAAAATCGATGTTCGGAGGAACAACAAGGTTTCAAGATGCAAATCCTGATTCTTGAGTCGGTAGCGTCAAAATTTGATTTTGACACACATCGTGCTCTTAGAACCTTGTTTTGGAGCTTATGCCTCAAAATCATCGGTTTCGAAGCATCAAAATTGTTTTTTGGAGGCACAACAAGCTTTCAAGATGCAAGTCCCTATTCCGGAGGCCGTAGTGGCAAAACATGATTTTGATGCACATTGTGCTCTTAGAACCTCATTTCAGAGCGTGTCGCCTGAAAGCTCCAGTTTTAAAACATCAAAATCAATGTTTAAAGGCACAACAAGGTTTCAAGACACAAGTCCCGATTCTCAAGCTGATAGTGTCAAAACACGATTTTGACAAACATGGTGTTCTTAGAACCTCATTTCGGAGGTTGTGCCTCAAAAGCCTCATTTTTGGAGCATAAAAATTAATGTTTGGAGGCACAAGAAGGTTTCAAGACACAAGCCTCAATTCCAGAGTCGGTAGCATCAAAATGCAATTTTGATGTACATCGTGCTCTTAGAACCTCATTTCGGAGCTTGCTCCTTGAAAACTCTTATTTGGGAACATCAAAATCAGTGTTTGGAGGCACAACAAGGTTTCAAGATGCAAGCCCTGATTTTAGAGCCAGTAGCATCAAAATTCAATTTTGATGAACATTGTGCTCTTAGAACCCTATTTTAGAAATTGTGCCTCAAAATCCCTAGTTTTGGAGCATCAAAATCGATGTTTGGAGGCACAACAAGGTCTCTAAAACCACCATGTGCATCAAAATCACGTTTTGATGCTACCAGCTCCGAAATTGTGACTTGCGTCTTGCAACCTTGTGCCTCCAAATACCAATTTTGATGGTCCCAAACAGTGACTTTCAAGGGACAAGCTCCTAAATAAGGTTCTAAGAGCACGATGTGCTTCAATATAGCATTTTGACACTACCGGCTCTGGAATTGCGACTTGCATCTTGAAACCTTCTTGTGCCTCCAAACACCAATTTTGATATTCTGAAACCGGGGCGTTCGAGGTGCAAGCTTCGAAACAAGGTTCTAAGAGAACGATGTGCATCAAAAATGAATTTTGATGCTACTAGCACGAGAATCAAGACTTGCATCTTGAAACCTTGTTGTGCCTCCAAACAATATTTTTGATGTTCCAAAATTAGGGCTTTCAAGGCACAAGCTCCGAAATGAGGTTCTAAGAGCACAATGTACATCAAAATTGCGTTTTGACACTACCGACTCTAGAATTGGGACTTGTGTCTTGAAACCTTGTTGTGCCTCAAAACACAAATTTTTATGCTAAAAAAATGAGGCTTTTCAGGCACAACCTCCGAAATGGGGTTCTAAGAATACCATGTTTATCAAAATAGTGTTTTAACGCTATCAGCTTGAGAATCGGGACTTGTGTCGTGAAACCTTGTTGTGCCTTTAAACATTGATTTTGATGTATTAAAGTTGGAAATTTCGAGCCACACGCTCCGAAACGAGGTTCTAAGAGCACGATTTGCATCAAAATCAGTTTTTGACACTACACGCTCCAGAATAGGGACTTGCGTCTTGAAAGCTTGTTGTGCCTCAAACAACCAATTTTGATGCTTCGAAACCAAAGATTTTCAGGCATACGCTCCAAAACACGATGTGCTTCAAAATCACGTTTTGACAATAAAGGCTCCAGAATCGGGGCTTGCATCTTGAAACCTTGTTGTGCCTCAAAACACTAATTTGAGCACGATGTGCGCCAAAACCAGATTTTGACGCTATTGACTCTGGAATCAGGACTTGCATCTTGAAACCTTGTTGTGCCTCCAAACATTGATTTTGATGCTCCAAAACTGGGTCTTTCAAGGCACAAGCTCCGAAATGAGCTCCAAACATTGATTTTGATGCTCCAAAATTGAGGAGTTTGAGGCACAACCTCCGAAATGAGGTTCTAAGAACACCATGTTTGTCAAAATCGTGTTTTGACGCTATCTTGAAGGCCCTGATTTGGGAACATCAAAATCAATGTTTGGAGGCACAACAAGGTTTCAAGAAGCAAGTCCCTATTACGGAGCCTGTAGCGTCAAAATTCTATATTGACGCACATCATTCTCTTAGAAGATCATTTTGGAGCTTTTTCCTGGAAATTGTGATTCAAAAGCCCAACAAGGTTTAAAGGCACAACAAGGTTTCAAGACACAAGTCCCAATTCTCAAGCTGATAGCGTCAAAACACGATTTTGACAAACATGGTGTTCTTAGAACCTCATTTCGGAGGTTGTGCCTGAAAAGCCTCCTTTTTGGAGCATAAAAATTAGTGTTTGGAGGCACGACAAGGTTTCAAGACACAAAACCCAATTCCAGAGTCGGTAGTGTCAAAACGCAATTTTGATGTACATCATGCTCTTAGAACCTCATTTCAGAGCTTGTGCCTTGAAAGCCTTGATTTTGGAACATAAAATTAGTGTTTGGAGGCACAACAAGTTTCCAAGAAGCAAGTCCCTATTCCGGAGCCTGTAGTGCCCAAATTACATTTTGACACACATCATTCTCTTAGAAGCTCATTTCAGAGCTTGTACCTCAAAAGACCCAGTTTTGGAGCGTCAAAATCAATGTTTCGAGGCACAACAAGGTTTCAAGATGCAAGTCCTGATTCTATAGTCAATAGCATCAAAATTTGATTTTGGTACACATCATGCTCTTAGACCCTCATTTCGAAGCTTGTTCCTCAAAAGCCCCGGTTTCGAAGTATCAAAATCAGTTTTTTGAGGCACAAGAAGGTTTCAAAATACAAGCCCCGATTTTAGAGGCAGTAGCATCAAAATTCAATTTTGATGCACATTGTGTTCTTCGAACCCTATTTTAGAAATTGTGCCTCAAAAGCCCTAGTTTTTTAGCATCAAAATTGATGTTTGTAAGCACAATAAGGTTTGAAGATGCAAGTCTTGATTCTGGAGCCAGTATCATCAAAATTTGATTTTGACGGACATCGTGCTCTTAGAACCTTGTTTTGGTGCTTATGCCTCAAAATCTTTAGTTTTGAAGCATCAAAATTGGCGTTTGGAGGCAGAACAAGTTTTCAAGACGCAAGTCCCTATTCTGGAGCCTATAGTGTAAAAATGTTATTTTGATTCACATCGTGCTCTTAGAACCTCATTTCGGAGCGTGTGTCTCGAAAGCTCCAGTTTCAAAACATGAAAATCAATGTTTAAAGGCACAACAGGGTTTCAAGACACAAGTCCCGATTCTCAAGCTGATAGCTTCAAAATGAGGTTCTAAGAGTGCGCGATGTACATCAAAATTGTATTTTGACACTACCAACTCTGGAATTGAGACTTGTGTCTTGAAACTTTATTTTGCCTCCAAACACTAATTTTTATGCTCCAAAACTGAGGATTTTGAGGGACAACCTCTTAAATGAGGTTCTAAGAACACTATGTTTGTCAAAATCATTTTTTTACGCTATCAGCTTGAGAATTGGGACTTGTGTCTTGAAACCTTGTTGTGCCTTTAAACATTGATTTTGATGTTTTGAAACTGGAGCTTTCGAGCCACATGCTCCGAAAAGAGGTTCTAAGAGCACGATGTGCATCAAAATCACGTTTTGACACTACAGGCTTTGGAATAGGGACTTGCGTCTTGAAAGCTTGTCATGCCTCCGATTTTGGAACATCAAAAATATTGTTTGGAGGCACAACAAGGTTTCAAGATGCAAGTCCTGATTCTCGTGCTGGTAGCATCAAAATTCAATTTTGATGCACATCGTTCTCTTAGAACCTTGTTTCGAAGCTTGCACCTCGAACGCCCCGGTTTCAGAATATCAAAATTGGTGTTTGGAGGCACAAGAAGGTTTCAAGATGCAAGTCGCGATTCCAGAGCTGGTAGTGTCAGATTGCTATTTTGAAGCACATTGTGCTCTTAGAACCTTATTTAGGAGCTTGTCCCTAGAAAGCCATGGTTTGGGACCATCAAAATTGGTATTTGGAGGCACAAGGTTGCAAGACGCAAAAGCCCCATTTTTGGAGCAACAAAATTGTTGTTTGGATGCACAACAAGGTTTCAAGATGCAAATCATTATTCTAGGACACAAAAAGCTTTCAAGATGCAAGTCCCTATTCTGGAGCCTGTAGTGTCAAAACGTGATTTTGATGCACATCATGCTCTTAGAACCTCGTTTCGGAGCGTGTGGCTTGAAAGCTCAAGTTTCAAAACATCAAAATCAATGTTTAAAGGCACAACGAGGTTTCAAGATACAAGTCCTGATTCTCAAGCTGATAGCGTCAAAACACGATTTTGACAAACATGGTGTTCTTAGAACCTCATTTCGGAGGTTGTGCCTCAAAAGCCTTGTTTTTGGAGCATAAAAATTAGTGTTTGGAGGCACAACAAGGTTTCAAGACACAAGTACCAATTCCAGAGTTGGTAATTTGAGAACCTCATTTTGGAGCGTTTGCCTTGAAAGCCCTCATATTGGAACATCAAAATCAGTGTTTCGAAGCACAACAAAGTTTCAAGAAGCAAGTCCCTATTCCGGAGCCTGCAATTTCAAAACGTGATTTTGATGCACATCGTACTCATAGAACCTCATTTTGGAGCGTCTGTCTCGAAAGCTCCAGTTTCAAAACATCAAAATCAATGTTTAAAGGCACAACAAGGTTTCAAGACACAACTCCCGATTCTCAAGCTAATAGAATCAAAACATGATTTTGAAAAACATGGTATTCTTAGAACCTCATTTCGAAGGTTGTGCCTCAAAAGCTTCATTTTTGGAGCATAAAAATTAGTGTTTGGATGCAAAACAAGGTTTCAAGACACAAGTCCCAATTCCAGAGTCGGTAGCGTAAAAACGCAATTTTTATGTACATCATGCTCTTAGAACCTCATTTCAGAGCTTGTGGGGATTTTGGAACATCAAAATGAGTGTTTGGAGGCACAACAAGGTTTAAAGAAGCAAGTCCCTATTCCAGAGCCTGTAGCGTCAAAATTCCATTTTGACGCACATCTTTCTCTTAGAAGCTCATTTCGGAGCTTGTGTCTCGAAAGACCCAATTTTGGAGCGTAAAAATCAATGTTTCAAGGCACAACAAGATTTCAAGATGCAAGTCGCAATTCTAGAGTCAATAGCATCAAAATCTGATTTTGGCACACATCATGCTCTTAGAACCTCATTTCGAAGCTTGAGCCTCGAAAGCCCCAGTTTCAGAGCATCAAAATCAGTGTTTTGAGGCACAAGGTTTCAAGATGCAAGACCCGATTCTAGAGCTAGTAGTATCAAAATTCAATTTTGTTGCACATTGTGCTCTTAGAACCCTTTATAAGAAATTGTGCATCAAAACCCCAGTTTTGGAGCATCAAAATCGATGTTTGGAGGCACAACAAGGTTTCAATATGCAAGTCCTGATTCTGGAGCCGGTAGCATCAAAATTTGATTTTGACACACATCGTACTCTTAGAACCTTATTTTGGAGCTTATTCCTCAGAATCTTTCGTTTCGAAGCATCATAATTGGTGTTTGGAGGCAGAACAAGCTTTCGAGACGCAAGTCCCTATTCTGGAGCCTGTAGTGTCAAAACGTGGTTTTGATGCACATCGTGCTCTTAGAACCTTGTTTCGGAGTGTGTGGCAACAAAGCTCCAGTTTCAAAACGTCAGAATCAATGTTTCAAGACACAAGTCCCAATTCTCAAGCTGATAGCGTCCAAACACGATTTTGACAAACATGGTGTTCTTAGGAGCTCATTTCGGTGGTTGTGCCTCAAACTCTTCATTTTTGGAGCATAAAAATTAGTGTTTGGAGGAACAACAAGGTTTCAAGACACAAGTTCCAATTCCAGAGTCGGTAGCATCAAAACGCAATTTTTATGTACATCATACTCTTAGAACCTCATTTCGGTGCTTGTGCCTTGAAAGCCCTGATTTTGGAACATCAAAATTAGTGTTTGGAAGCAAAACAAATTTTTAAGAAGCAAGTCCCTATTCCAAAGCCTGTAGGGTCAAATTTCCATTTTGACGCACATCATTCTCTTAGAAGCTCATTTCGGAGCTTGTGCCTCGAAAGCCCCGATTTTTAGCATCAAAATCAGTGTTTTGACGCACAACAAGGTTTCAAGATGCAAGCCCCTATTCTACAGCTAGTAGCATCAAAATTCAATTTTGGTGTACATTGTGTTCTTAGAACCCTGTTTTAGAAATTGTGCCTCAAAAGCCCCAGTTTTGGAGAATCAAAATCAATGTTTGGTGGCACAACAAGGTTTCAAGACGCAAGTCCCTATTCTGGAGCCTGTAGTATCAAAACATGATTTTGATGCACATCATGCTCTTAGAACCTCGTTTCACAGCGTGTGGCTTGAAAGCTCCAGTTTCAAAACATCAAAATCAATGTTTAAAGGCACAACAAGGTTTCAAGACACAAGTCTGGATTCTCAAGCTGATAGCATCAAAACATGATTTTGACAAACATGGTGTTCTTAGAACCTCATTTCAGAGGTTGTTCTTCAAAAGCCTCATTTTTAGAAAATAAAATTTAATTTTTGGAGGCACCACAAGGTTTCAAGACACAAGTCCCAATTCCAGAGTTGGTAGCATCAAAACGCAACTTTGATATACATCATGCTCTTAGAACCTCATTCCAGAGCTTGTGCCTTGAAAGCTTTGATTTTGGAACATCAAAATCAGTGTTTGGAGGCACAACAAGGTTTCAAAAAGAAAGTCCCAATTCCAGAGCCTGTAGCGTCAAAATTGGTGTTTGGGGGCACAATAAGCTTCCAAGATGCAAGTCCCTATTCCGGAGCCTGTAGTGTTAAAACGTGATTTTGATGCACATCGTGCTCTTAGAACCTCGTTTTGGAGTGTGTGGGTCGAAAGCTCCAGTTTCAAAACATCAAAATCAATGTTTAAAGGCACAACAAGGTTTCAAGATACAAGTCCCGATTCTCAAGCTGATAGCGTCAAAACATGATTTTGACAAACATGGTGTTCTTAGAACCCCATTTCAGAGGTTGTGCCTCAAAAGCCTCATTTTTGGAGCATAAAAATTAGTGTTTGGAGGCACAATAAGGTTTCAAGACACAAGTCTCAATTCCAAATTCAGTAGCATCAAAACGCAATTTTTATGTACATCATGCTCCTAGAACCTCATTTCGGAGCTTGTGCCTTGAAAGCCCTAATTTTGGAACATCAAAATCAATGTTTGGAGGCACAACAAGGTTTCAAGAAGCAAGTCCCTATTTCGGAGCCTGAAATTTTGACGCACATCATTCTCTTAGAAGCTCATTGCGGAGCTTGTGCCTAGAAAGACCCGGTTTTGGAGCATCAAAATCAATGTTTGGAGGCACAACAAGGTTTCAAGATGCAAGTCTTGGTTCAAAATTTGGTTTTGGCGCACATTGTGCTCAAATTAGTGTTTTGAGGCACAACAAGGTTTCAAGATGCAAGCCTCGATTCTGGAGCCTTTATTGTCAAAACGTGATTTTGAAGCACATCGTGCTCTTCGAACCTCATTTCGGAGCGTGTGGCTCCAAAGGTCCATTTTCAAAACATCAAAATCAATATTTAAAGGCATAACAAGGTTTCAAGACTCAAGTCCCTATTCTCAAGCTGATGGTGTCAAAACACGATTTTGACAAACATGGTGTTCTTAGAACCTCATTTCGGAGGTTGTGTTTCAAAAGCCTCATTTTTGGAGAATAAAAATTAGTGTTTGGAGGCACGACAAGGTTTCAAGACAAAAGTCCCAGTTCCAAAGTCGGTAGCGTCAAAACGCAATTTTGATGTATATCGTGCTCTTAGAACCTCATTTCAGAGCTTGTGCCTTGAAAGCCCTGATTTTGGAACATAAAAATTAGTGTTTGGAGGTACAACAAGGTTTCAAGAAACAAGTCCCTATTCCGGAGCCTGTAGCGTCAAAATTCCATTTTGATTCACATCATTCTCTTAGAAGCTCATTTCAGAACTTGTGTCTTGAAAGACCTAGTTTTGGAGCGTCAAAATCAATGTTTCGAGGCACAACAAGGTTTCAAGATGCAAGCCCCGATTCTATATCTAGTAACATCAAAATTCAATTTTGATCCACATTGTGCTCGTAGAACCGTGTTTTAGAAATTGTGCCTCAAAAGCCCCAGTTTTGGAGCATCAAAATCGATGTTTGGAGGCACAACAAGGTTTCAAGATGCAAGTCCCGATTCTCAAGTTGATAGAATCAAAACACGATTATGGAGCCAGTAGCATCAAAATTTGATTTTGACGAGCAGGATGTGTGCCAAAATCAGATTTTGACGCTTTTGACTCAAGAATCAGGACTTGCATCTGGAAACCCTGCTCCAAAACTGGGTCTTTCGAGGCAGAAGCTCTGAAATGAGCTTTTAAGAGAATGATGTGAGTGAAAATGAAAATTTGACCCTACAGGCTCCAGAATAGAAACTTGCTTGTCGAAACCTTGTTGTGCTTCCAAACACTGATTTTGATGTTCCAAAATAGGGCTTTCAAGGCACAAGCTCTGAAATGAGGTTCTAAGAGCACGATGTACATCAAAATTGTGTTTTGACGTTACCAACTTTGGAATTGGGACTTGTGTCTTGAAACCTTGTTGTGTCTCCAAACACTAATTTTTATGCTCCAAAAATGATGATTTTGAGGCACAACCTCCGAAATGAGGTTCTAAGAACACTATATTTGTCAAAATCTTGTTTTGACGCTATCAGCTTGACAATCGAGACTTGTATCTTGAAACCTTGTTGTGCCTTTAAACATTGATTTTGATGTTTTGAAACTGGAGCTTTCAAGCCACACACTGCGAAACGAGGTTCTAAGAGTACGATGCACATCAAAATCACGTTTCGACACTACAGGCTCCAAAATAGGGACTTTCGTCTTGAATGCTTGTTGTGCCTCCAAAGACCAATTTTGATGCTTTGAAACATTGTTGTGCCTGCAAACATCGATTTTGATTCTCCAAAACTGGGGCTTTTGAGGCACAATTTCTAAAATAGGGTTCTAAGAGCACAATATGAATCAAAATTGAATTTTGATGCTACTGGCTCTAGAATTGGGGCTTGCATCTTGAAACGTTGTTGTGCCAAACAACAATAATTTTGATGCTCCGAAACCGGGGCTTTCGAGGCACAAGCTTTGAAATGAGGTTCTAAGAGCATGATGTACGCGAAAATCAGATTTTGCCGCTATTGACTCTAGAATCAGGACTTCAATCTTGAAACCTTGTTGTGCCTACAAACATTGATTTTGATGCTACCGGCTCTAGAATCGGGGCTTCCATCTTGAAACCTTGTTGTTCCTCCAAACATTGGTTTTGATGCTCAAAAACTGGGTCTTTCGAGGCACAAGCTCCGAAATGAGCTTCTAAGAGAATGATGTGTGTCAAAATGGAATTTTGATGCTACAGGCTCTAGAATAGGGACTTGATAATTTAAACCTTGTTGTGCCTCCAAACACTGATTTTCATGTTCCAAAATCAGGGCTTTCAAGGCACAAGCTCTAAAATGAGGTTCTAAGAGCACGATGTACATCAAAATTGTGATTTGACGCTATCGACTCTAGAATTGGGACTTGTGTCTTGAAACATTGTTGTGCCTCCAAAGACTAATTTTTATGCTCAAAAGCCTCATGTTTGGAGCTTGTGCCTTGAAAACCCTAATTTTGGAACATCAAAATCATTGTTTGGAGGCACAATAAGGTTTCAAGATGCATGTCGCGATTCTCGTGTTGGTAGCATCAAAATTTGATTTTGATGCACATCGTTCTTTTAGAACCTTGTTTCAAAGCTTGCACCTCAAACACCCCGGTTTCAGAACATCAAAATTGGTGTTTGAAGGCACAACAAGGTTTCAAGTTGCAAGTCCCAATTCTAGAGCCAGTCGTGTCAAAATGCGATTTTGAAGGAAATTGTGCTCTTAGAACCTTATTTAGGAGCTTGTCCCTTGAAAGCCCCGGTTAGGGAGCATCAAAATTGGTGTTTGGAGGCACAAGGTTGAAAGAAGCAAGTCGCGATTTCGGAGGCGGCAGCGTAAAAACGTGATTTTGACGTACATGGTATTCTTAGAGCATCGTTTGCGGAGCTTGTGCATTGAAAGCCCCAATTTTTAAACATCGAAATCAGTGTTTGGAGGCACAACAAGGTTTCAAGATGCAAGTCTCGATTCTAGAGTCAATAGCGTTAAAATCTGATTTTGGTGCACATCGTGCTCTTCGATCCTCATTTCGAAGCTTGTGCCTCGAAAGCCCCGGTTTCAGAGAATCAAAATCAATGTTTTTTGGCACAACAAGGTTTCATGATGCAAGCCTCGATTCTAGAGCCAGTAGAATCAAAATTCAATTTTGATTTACATTGTTCTCTTAGAACCCTGTTTTAGAAATTGTGCCTCAAAAGCCCCAGTTTTGGATCATCAAAATCAATGTTTGGAGGCACAATAAGGTTTCAAGATGCAAGTCCTGATTCTAGAGCCGGTAGCATCAAAATTTGATTTTTAGGCACATCATGCTCTTAGAACCTTGTTTTGGAGCTTATGCCTTAAAATATTTGGTTTCAAGATAGAAGTCTTGATTCTCAAGCTGGTAGCGTCAAAACATGATTTTGACAAACATCGTGTTCTTAGAACCTCATTTCGGAAGTTGTGCCTCAAAAGCCTCGTTTTTGGAGCATAAAAATTAGTGTTTGGAGGCACAACAAGGTTTCAAGACACAAGTCCAAATTCAATTTTGATGCACGTTGTGCTCTTAGAACCTTGTTTTAGAAATTGTGCCTCAAAAGCCCCAGCTTTGGAGCATCAAAATCGATGTTTGGAGGCACAACAAGGTTTCAAGATGCAAGTCCTTATTCTGGAGCTGGTAGCGTCAAAATTTGATTTTAACGCACATCATGCTCTTAGAACCTTGTTTTGAGCTTATCCCTCAAAATCTTTGGTTTTGAAACATAGAAATTGGTGTTTGGAGGCAGAACAAGCTTTCAAGACACAAGTCCCTATTTCGGAGCATGTAGTGTCAAAACATGATTTTGAGGCACATCATGCTCTTAGAACCTCATTTCGAAGCATGTGGCTCAAATGCTCTAGTTTCAAAACATCAAAAAGAATGTTTAAAGGCACAACCAGGTTTCAAGACACAAGTCCTGATTCTCAAGATTGGAGCATAAAAATACGATTTGTACAAACATGGCGTTCTTAGAACCTGATTTTAGAGGTTGTGCCTCAAAAGCCTCATGTTTGGAGCATAAAAATTAGTGTTTGGAGGCACAACAAATTTTCAAGGCACAAGTCCCAAATCCAGAGTCGGTAGCGTCAAAACGCAATTTTGATGTACATCGTGCTCTTAGAACCTCATTACGGAGCTTGTGCCTTGAAATCCCCAGTTTTGGAGTATCAAAATCAGTGTTTTGATGCACAACAAGGTTTCAAGATGCGAGCCATGATTCTAGAGCTTGCAACATCAAAATTCAATTTTGATCCACATTGTGCTCTAATAACCCTGTTTTGGAGCATCAAAATCGATGTTTGGAGCCACAAAAAGGTTTCAAGATGCAATTGTTGATTCTGGAGCCGGTGGTGTCAAAATTTGATTTTGACGCACATCGTGGTCTTAGAACCTTGTTTTGAAGCATCAAAATTGGCGTTCGGAGGCAGAACAAGCTTTCAAGATGCAAGTCCCTATTCCGGAGCCTGTAGTGTCAAAATGTTATTTTGATTCACATTGTGCTCTTAGAACCTCATTTCAGAGCATGTGGCTCGAAAGCTCCAGTTTCAAAACATGAAAATCAATGTTTAAAGGCACAATAAGGTTTCACGACACAAGTCCTGATTCTCAAAATGATAGCGTCAAAACACAATTTTGACAAACATGGTGTTCTTAGAACCTCATTTCGGAGGTTGTGCCTCAAAAGCCTCGTTTTTGGAGCATAAAAATTAGTGTTTGGAGGCACAATAAGGTTTCAAGACACAAGTCCCAATTCTACAATCAGTAGCGTCAAAACGCAATTTTGATGTACATTGTGCTCTTAGAACCTCATTTCGGAGCTTGTGTCTTGGAAGCCCTGATTTCGCAACATCAAAATTATTGTTTGGAGGCACAACAAGGTTTCAAGATGCAAGTCCCGATTCTCGTGCCGGTAGCATCAAAATTCAATTTTGATGCACATCGTTCTCTTAGAACCTTCTTTCAAAGCTTGCACCCCGAACGCCCCGGTTTCAGAATATCAAAATTGGTGTTTGGAGGCACAATAAGGTTTCAAGATGCAAGTCCCAATTCCAGAGCCGGTAGTGTCAAAATGCGATTTTGAAGCACATCGTGCTCTTAGAACCTTATTTAGGAGCTTGTCCCTAGAAAGCCCGGGTTTTCGAGCACCAAAATTGGTATTTGGAGGCACAAGGTTGTAAGACACAAGTCGCGATTTCGGAGCTGGTAGCATCAAAACGTGATTTTGATGCACGTGGTGCTCTTAGAACCTCGTTTACGGAGCTTGTGCCTTGAAAGCTCTAGTTTCAAAACATCAAAATTAATGTTTAAAGCCATAACAAGGTTTCAAGACACAAGTCCTGATTCTCAAGCTGATAGCGTCAAAACACGATTTTGACAAATATGGTGCTCTTAGAGCCTCATTTCAGAGGTTGTGCCTCAAAAGCCTCATTTTTGGAGTATAAAAAAATAGTGTTTGGAGGCACAACAAGGTTTCAAGACGCAAGTACCATTTGCAGAATCGGTAGCGTCAAAACGCAATTTTGATGTACATCGTGCTCTTAGAACCTCATTTCTAAGATTGTGCCTTGAAAGCCCTGATTTTGGAACATGAAAATCAATGTTTGGAGGCACAACAAGGTTTCAAGAAGCAAGTCCCTATTCTGGAGCCTGTAGCGTCAAAACTCTATTTTGACGCACATCATTCTCTTAGAAGCTCATTTCGGAGCTTGTGCCTATAAAGACCCAGTTTTTGAAAATCAATGTTTGGAGGCATAGCAAGGTTTCAAGATGTAAGTACTGATTTTAGAGTCAATATCATCAAAATCAAATTTTGGCGCACATCATGCTCTTAGAACCTCATTTCAAAGCATCAAAATCAGTGTTTTGAGGAAGAACAAGGTTTCAAGATGCAAGCCCCGATTCAAGAGCCGGCAGCATCAAAATTCAAGTTTGATGCACATTGTGCTCTTAGAACCCTATTTTAGAAATTGTGCCTCAAAAGCCCTAGTTTTGGTACATCAAAATAGATGTTTGGAGGCACAACAAGGTTTCAAGATGCAAGTCCTGATTCTAGAGCCGGTAGCATCAAAATTTGATTTTGACACACATCGTGTTCTTAGAACCTTGTTTTGGAGTTTATGCCTCAAAATTTTCAGTTTCGAAGCATCAAAATTGGTGTTTGGAGGCACAACAAGTTTTGAAGACGCAAGTCCCTATTCCAGAGCCTGTAGTGCTCTTAGAACCTCATTTTAGAGCGTGTGGCTTGAAAGCTCCAGTTACAAAACATCAAAATAAATGTTTAAAGGCACAACAAGGTTTCAAGAGGGAAATCCCGATTCTCAAGCTGATAGCGTCAAAACACCATTTTGACAAACATGGTGTTCTTAGAACCCCATTTCAGAGGTTGTGCCTCAAAAGCCTCCTTTTTTGGAGCATAAAATTAGAGTTTGGAGGCACAACAATGTTTCAAGTTACAAGTCCCAATTCTAGAGTCGGTAGCATCAAAATGCAATTTTAATGTACATCAAAATCTGATTTTGGTGCACATCGTGCTCTTAGAACCTCATTTCAAAGCTTGTGCCTCGAAAGCCCCAATTTTGGAGCATCAAAATCATTGTTTCGAGGCACAACAAGGTTTCAAGATGCAAGCCCTGATTCTAGAGCCAGTATCATCAAAATTCAATTTTGATGCACATTGTGCTCTTAGAACCCTATTTTGGAAATTGTGCCTCAAAAGCCCCAATTTTGGAGCATCAAAATCGATGTTTGGAGGCACAACAAATTTTCAAGATGCAAGTCTCGATTCTAGAGTCAATAGCGTCAAAATCTGATTTTGGTGCACATCGTGCTCTTAGAACCTCATTTCGAAGCTTGTGCCTCGAAAGCCCCGGTTTCAAAGCATCAAAATTAGTGTTTCAAGGCACAACAAGGTTTCAAGATGCAAGCCCCGATTCTAGAGCCAGTAGCATCAAAATTTTTGCACATTGTGCTCTTAGACACCTATTTTAGAAATTGTGCCTCAAAAGCCCCAGTTTTGGAGCATCAAAATCGATGTTTGGTGGCACAACAAGGTTTAAAGATGCAAGTCCTACTTCTGGAACCGGTAGCGTCAAAATTTGATTTTGACGCACATTGTTCTCTTAGAACCTTGTTTTGGAGCTTATGCCTCAAAATCTTTGGTTTTGAAACATCAAAATTGGTGTTTGGAGGCACAAGAAGCTTTCAAGACGCAAGTCCCTATTCTAGAGCCTGTAGTGTCAAAACATGATTTTGATGCACATCATGCTCTTAGAATCTCATTCGCAATGTGTCGCTCAAAAGCTCCAGTTTCAAAACATCAAAATCAATGTTTAAAGGCACAACAAGGTTTCAATACACAAGTCTCAATTATCAAGCTGATAGCGTCAAAACACGATCTTGACAAACATGGTGTTCTTAGAACCTTATTTTGGAGGTTGTCCCTCAAAAGCCTCATTTTTGGAGCATAAAAATTAGTGTTTGGACGCACAACAAGGTTTTAGGACACAAGTCCCAATTCCAGAGTCGGTAGCGTCAAAATTCAATTTTGATGTACATCATGCTCTTAGAATGTCATTTTAGAGCTTGTGCCTTGAAATCCCCGATTGTAGAGCCAGTAGCATCAAAATTCAATTTTGATTCACATTGTCCTCTTAGAACCCTATTTTAGAAATTGTGCCTCAAAAGCCCCAATTTTGGAGCATCAAAATCGATGTTTGGAGGCACAACAAGGTTTCAAGACACAAGTCCCAATTCCAGAGTCGGTAGCATCAAAACACAATTTTGATGTACATTATGTTCTTAAAACCTCATTTCAGAGCTTGTGCCTTGAAAGCCTTGATTTTGGAACATCGAAATCAATGTTTTGAGACACAACAAGGTTTCAAGAAGCAAGTCCCAATTCCAGGGCCTAATGTGTCGAAAATCCATTTTGATGCACATCATGCTCTTAGAATCTCATTCGCAATGTGTCGCTCAAAAGCTCTAGTTTCAAAACATCAAAATCAATGTTTAAAGGCACAACAAGGTTTCAAGACACAAGTCTTGATTATCAAGCTGATAGCGTCAAAACACGATTTTGACAAACATGGTGTTCTTAGAACCTTATTTTGGAGGTTGTCCCTCAAAAGCCTCACTTTTGGAGCATAAAAAATAGTGTTTGGAGGCACAACAAGGTTTCAGGACACAAGTCCCAATTCCAAAGTCGGTAGCGTCAAAATTCAATTTTGATGTACATCATGCTCTTAGAATGTCATTTTAGAGCTTGTGCCTTGAAATCCCCGATTGTAGAGCCAGTAGCATCAAAATTCAATTTTGATTCACATTGTCCTCTTAGAACCCTATTTTAGAAATTGTGCCTCAAAAGCCCCAGTTTTGGAGCATCAAAATCAATGTTTGGAGGCACAACAAGGTTTCAATATGCAAGTCCCGATTCTAGAGTCAATAGTGTCAAAATCTAATTTTGGCGCACATCGTGATCTTAGAATCTCATTTCGAAGCTTGTGCCTCGAAAGCCCTGGTTTTGGAGCATCAAAATCATTGTTTTGAGGCACAACAAGGTTTCAAGATGCAAGACCCGATTGTAGAGCCAGCATCCAAGTTTAATTTTGATACACATTGTGATCTTAGAACCCTATTTTAGAAATTGCCTCAAAAGCCCCGGTTGTGGAGCATCAAAATTGATGTTTGGAGGCACAACAAGGTTTAAAGATGCAAGTCCTAATTATGGAGCCGGTAGTGTCAAAGTTTGATTTTGATGCACATCGTACTCTTAGAACCTCGTTTTGGAGCTCATGCCTCAAAATCTTTGGTTTCGAAGCATCAAAATTGGTGTTTGAAGGCACAACAAGCTTTCAAGAGGGAAGTCTCTATTCCAGAGCCTCTAGTGTCAAAACGTGATTTTGATGCACATCGTGCTCTTAGAACCTCGTTTTGGAGCATGTGGATCGAAAGCTCCAGTTTCAAAACATA